>NW_010143226.1:0-1654 GCF_000699245.1 Pterocles gutturalis
AACATCATGCCCATCTCGGCCGCCATGTTCAGCAGCGAGCGGAAGAACCCTGAGCCGCAGTGTCCCCCGCGCTTGGCCATCCAGGTCCTGACGCCCGTCACCTGGAGCCGGATGCCCAACGAGTTCCTGGCCGTGGAGACCTCGCGCCTGAGCGAGCGCCTGGGCTGGGCCGTCGAGTGCAACGAGCCGCTCGTCATGATGGCGCTGCACATCCCCGAGGAGAACAGGTCCGGACCCCCGCCGTCCCCCCATGTCCCCGTCCCCAGCGCAGGGGACACCAGTGTCATGGTGACCTTCCTCAAGGAGACCCCCAGACCCCTCCAGTGTCCCCATCCCCAGCCCAGGGGACATCAGCGCCATGGTGGCCTTCCTCCAGGGGACGCCCAGACCCCTCCGGTGTCCGCGTCCCCATCCCAAGGGACACCAGTGTCATGGTGACCTTCCTCCAGGGGACCCCCAGACCTCTCCAGTGTCCCCATCCCAGGGGACACCAACGCCATGGTGGCCCTACCACCCAGGGGACCCCCGGGGTCCCCATCCCAGGGGACATCAGCACCATGGTGGCCTTCCTCCAGGGGACCCCCAGACCCCTCCAGTGTCCCCATCCCAAGGGACACCAGCGCCATGGTGACCTTCCTCCAGGGGACCCCCAGACCCCTCCAGTGTCCCCATCCCAAGGGACACCAGCGCCATGGTGACCTTCCTCCAGGGGACCCCCAGACCCCTCCAGTGTCCCCATCCCAAGGGACACCAGTGTCATGGTGACCTTCCCTTGGGGACCGAGGTGGCCTTCCCCCAGGGGACCCTGATGTCTTGCCTTGGGAGACCTGGGTGTCCCATCCCCAGGAGACCGCGGTGGCATGTCCCAAGGTCCCAACCCTGGGAGACCCCAAGGTCCCATCCCCTGGTGTCCTTGGTGGCATGTCCCCAAGGTCCCATCCCCAGACATCCTCAGTGTCATGTCCCCAAGGGTCCCATCCTTGGGTGTCCTCGGTGTTGTGTCCTCAAGGTCCTGTCCCCAGGTGTCTTTGGTGTCATGTCCTCGGTGTCATGTCCTCAAGGTCCCATGCCTGGATGTCTTCCATATTGTGTCCCCAAGGTCCTGTCCCCAGGTGTCCTTGCTGTCATGTCCCCAGGGCTGAATCCCTGGTCATCCTTGGTGTCACATCCCCATTGTCCCCATTGTCCCTGACTGTCCTCCTTGTCCCCCAGGTGCCTGGACATCCTGGAGCTGTCAGAGCGGGTGGATCTCCTCCATCCCCAATGTCCCCCATTGTTCCCACTGTCCCCAATGCCCCCAATGTCCCCATTGTCCCCAACGCCCCCAATGTCCCCAATGTCCTTGACTGTCCCCGTTGTCCCGCAGGTGCCTGGACGTCCTGGAGCTGTCAGAGTGGGCGGATCTCCTCCATCCCCAATGTCCCCCACTGTCCCCACTGTCCCCAGTGCCCCCAATGTCCCCAATGTCCTTGACTGTCCCCGTTGTCCCGCAGGTGCCTGGACGTCCTGGAGCTGTCAGAGTGGGCGGATCTCCTCCATCCCCAATGTCCCCCATTGTCCCCACTGTCCCCCAATGTCCCCATTGTCCCCAATGTCCCCATTGTCCCCAACACCCCCAATGTCCCCAATGTCGTTGACTGTCCCCATTGTCTCC
>NW_010143227.1:0-434 GCF_000699245.1 Pterocles gutturalis
TTTGGGAATTTCTAGCCTCTTTTAATTTCATAAGGCTCTTTTTAAAGAAAAAAAATGGGCAAATTTTTTTTTCATTTTTACTATTTTACTGTATTTTGTTACTGAGTCTACCTAATGTTATCGTGTGATATATTTTTTTTTCCCTTCATCTTTCCTGTGTTTGGATACAGGATGCACTTGATGCCTAAGATCTTAGCCTTTTGCCTGGGAGTTATGGATAATTTAGTTATGGATAATTATAGACTTAAGGGAAAATACAGGATTTTTCCCCAAGGAATTCTTATGGCACTGTGTGTTCTAGGACATCATGAAGTCCTCCTGTGTGGTCTCAAAACTCATGTTTAAGCTATAACATAGGTGTCATATCCAGTAGTAGCTGTGGTCAACCTATGCAGGTCTTCTGACATAACGATATCTTAAGGATATGGATTTTA
>NW_010143228.1:0-19805 GCF_000699245.1 Pterocles gutturalis
GTGAGCTGTCCCACCATGTCTCTGTAACTTTCTTGTTAATCTGAAAATGGAAGCTAAGTAAAGTTTATCCCCACTGAAACAAGTCCCTGAGATTTGGACAGAAAAGCCTATCACAGGGACCAGGAAGGCAGCCATTTCCGGCTAGAAAGCTGACCACTGACAGAACATTTCTGTAATTCTTATACGAAACGGCCTTCTTGCAATAATTGTCTAGTGCGGAGTACACAAAACACTGTGCTATGCGTTGGCAGTTTTTGAGGTCAGGCTGCTGCTGTGTAAGAAATCCACAAGCAGATCTGCGGTGAAACAGAGAATATCAACTAATTCCCCCCCCCTCCCACCCCGAGGTTTTTGGAGCATTGCCCAGTCCCTGAGCTGGGACAGGGCCTGCCACATTGCAGGGGTACGGGCACCCATCCTCCTCCTCCTCAGAGCTGTTGGTGCCAGTAGGGAAGATCAATTTTAGAGCCACAGGGTCAAGCATGTTCCCACACAGATGATTGCCCCTTCTTTTTGTGGCCCACAGCTGGCTTTAACCTCTCAGCAAAATGGTTCTAGAGCTGGGCCATAGCCTGTGAACTATGAAAGGGAACAACTGCTGGGAAAAACTCAATATAGAGCAGCCCCAGAGGGCAGCAAGGGTTTAAAGCCTTGGGCCACACTCCTAGCCCAGATTATTTTCTCCTCCGCTCTTGGATAAAGCAAAGCCAAAACTATTCATCCACTTGAAGTCCCTAAGGAAAGCTTCCTGGAGAGCTGTGGAGCTGAGGACAGCGCTGTACAAGCTACCTTAATGAACCCAGTGCTTTGCTTCTGTTTGCCACCTCCTTGGTGCAAGAAGTGAGAGCCTCTGTAGCTGCCAGCCTCTTGGGAGAACCATGCAGCACCCATCAAGTCATTAGGGATTCTCATTACTTACATAATGGTCTGTAGGATTTTAGCGTAACCTAGCCACTGAGCACCCTGACAGATGATACAGGATTGTAGCAGAAAATTAAAGAAGTGAAAGCCAAGCAGCTGTCTTTGCCGCCAACACATCAGTATTTCTATGACAGGTTAGTGGAGGATTCAGAAGGAACCACTTTGCCTTTAAATCCTTTCCCTTTGAACAAGTGTCAGCTCCGTTTACAAAATTACACACTGCTGCCTAAAGCAGTCCATACAATTCTGCCGCAATCCCCTTATTAACTCGTCTCTCATTAGCCACTGCTGATTCATGTCTTTGTGCTGAAAAAATAAAATGATCACTGAGATGTTGATCATCATCTTCAGAGTTTTGCTGAGATGGTCACACTGGAGATATTGGCTCCCATCAATACCTTCCTTTGCCTCTAAATTTCAGTAACACAGACTGCAAAGCAGCTCCCTGAAAACAGACTGTTGTCACTATACATTGCTATCTGAAATTAATACCAGTTTTGCCTGGCAGTCCAACTTGCAATGCTTCCTAGGAACTCTCACATACACGTTTGTATATCTGACACAATTACACCAACCATACCTGTATTAAATATTTTTCTGAAGCTTTGTGAGCAAATCAACCCGTGCCAGCTTGAAGCTCTTCTTCCAACTTGTCTCACTTCCAAAATGGCTGCAATGGCTTTTAGAGCCAAAGAAAGTACATCCCTGACTGCAGCCTGCGTGGAGCAAACAACTGGGATGCTCTTTTTGAATCCACAGTTCAGAGCTCATCTTCACTTATGCTGGGATTTCACATTTTCAATTTCCCTTTTACAACAGACTGAATGTTTGCCAATTGGGGAGCTTTATTTCCCATGGGGAATTCACAGGCAAACTATCCAGGTCTGCTTTATTCCTCGTAAGCGAGTGGGTGCCCTCGGGGATAATGGTGAGCCGCCCCCACTGCTGTGGTCCCCAGCCAGGGCAGCCTGCCAGGGGGAGTACATGCTGCCCTCCCTGGCTCCAGATGGCTGTGTGGCAGAGAGACCCAGCCTGTGCTCTGCTAGTTCTCCTCCTCTGATGTTTTTTCTCCTTTGTGGATTCCTGTTGAAAATATACCGACAAACACACGTATCTATAGCCCTGCTTTTTATATCATGGTTCCAGAACCACCAGCACACAACTAATTTGAAAACTTCTAGTCCCCTTCCCCTTGGGAAGGTGCTACTGCACACTACACACCTTATTCCTCAGTCAGGTGTCTTCTTTCACTCAAAACAGGTCTCTTCACTGGACCTTCCCCCTCTGAGAAATGCTCCCCCCTTGTTTTCCTGCCTCCATGCCAGCACAGCTGCAAGCACCATCCCAGTGCTTGCCCTCTGCCTGGAGGCTGGCATCCCAGGGCTGACCAACCACCTGCATCCTGTGCCACCCGTGAATATAACAGGGTGCCACGGCTTGCAGGTGAGAGCAGTTACTCAATTCACTTCCCCCCATTTACCTCAATTCCCTTATCTGTAAAACATAAATAACATTTCTCTAGCTCACAGAAGATGATGATCAAATTATTTATATCCAGATTCCCATTCAGACTATGCAGCTACAAACACCTAGCTATGTTACATAAATGTCATTGTAACTACTCACAAGAATGTGGGAGGATTTGTGTAAGGGCACAAACAGGGACTTTCAGCGGAGGAGGAATGCATTGCTGTTCTACATGGATCTGAACACAACATACATGGCAAAAATTAATACTGATGTGCCTTTTTTTAGGTCCCTCCTGCCAACTATTTCTGTTGGAAAGTTTGACATTTACTTTAGTCTTGGATTTGAATGAAAGACAGAAACAAGATAGTGAGGAAGGGAAACGCTTGTCTGATATTTGCTGCTTCTGTTCTTAAAGTCTGCTCTAGCTTACAGTAAGCAAATAGGCAATTATTTTCCCTCCTTCAGAAATCCTCTTAGAACCCTGTAAAACAGCAATGGTGACTGGCACAGGTTTGAATCACAGACTAACACCTGTCCCCAGTCTCGGGGCTTTCAGAGCTGCTAAGCCAGAGCCAGGTCAATAGACACACCAGGTCGTGCCAAATCAACCCCAGGAGTATTCTGCAGAGACTCCAGAAAGACAGGAGTTGCTCTACTGGATCAAACCAATGGTGCATGCAGTCCAGGATCCTGTTTCCAATGGTGGACAATACCAGATGCTTCAGAGGCTAGATGCCATTTAAGCCCCAGCGACTTCTCTGTGCAATAAATTTGAATGGTGTGGAATTATATTGCAACATGCTGAGAAGAAAATTGAAGATATGGAAATTGCATTTTGTGCCTGAAATGCAATTCAGACCAAAGATATCACAAACTAGAGAGAAATGGTTTGAAGGTCTGGAAAAACAGAGTTGTGAAATCCTGTGCGGCAGTGTAGCCATCTAGTGATCATTTCGAGAAGTCTCCCTTCTTCCTGGGGAAATGTGGTGCAGCACATTGACAGGGAAGATTATGCTGTTTGAAATGAAGAACTAACAGTGAAGATATGAGAGCAACAAGAAGCTGTATCTGTGGAGGTAACACTTACAAAGCTGGAAAACGAGATTACAAGAGGTTGGTTATTCCTAAGGATCAAAAGGTTTATCTGCAGCATGCCTGCCACCTGTGAAAATATTTGCACAACAGAAGGAATCAAACAAACATCTTCCAGAGAAGGGAGAGTTCACATGCCAGAAGATACTCAGAAGACTCAGAAGTGCTTACAAATTGCAAGGGAGCACCTGAAGAGTGAGACTTGCTCAGCAGGACCAAAATTCTCTGCCTGGTTGCTCACAGGATGCCTGTTCAATCTCAGTTTAAAAAACCAAACCAAACAACAACAACAAAAAAAAACCAACCAGAAGCAAACACCTTTTTCCTGTATCTCAGGTGGAAGTTTTTTGGATTTTCTTTTTTTTTAGATTGAAAAAATTAGTGATTTCCCCAAGCACAAACTCTCCCACAGTACTGGGAAAAAGGACTAATATGTTTGACTGATGGAGCAGGAATAATCACCATATAGATGTATTTATGACTAGGCAAAGCATGGCATAGATCAGCAACATGCTGCTGAAACCAAAAGCACTGTGCCACTTCACACCACATGAAGAAGCAAAAAAACAGTAAGGCAAATCCAGAACTAAGAACCAAGGACACTAAAGCAGATCCAAGGTCAAATGGTCTCATGCCTTGGCTCTGGCCATGGCTTGCACCTTAACCCACCGCAGCTTTCCTCCAAGCCACGTTGTGTCCCTGACAGATCCCTGGCAGCTGAAGAGCAATTCAAGCCCTGAAGTGGGAGGCTTAAGAGGTCTATCCACCCCTCAACGTTTTTAACAACAGTCATTATGACCACTCTGGGTATTCTTGATAGACAGACGTAGAGTTATCAAGAGAATGCAGTGTGAGCTACAGTAATTAGCATAATATAATTCAAACACACAAGTTTAATAAAGTATTTTGCTATCAACCTGTGTCAATCTGCTCCATAATTATAAGCAGTCAGAGAAAGAAAGTATTTTATTTTTCATGTCCTGAATTCCACTTCCTTAGTCTTATCATTCTTACTTCACGAAACAGGGAAAACAGAAGTGCTACCTTGTTTTATAGCTGGGCCGTTCTTTATTATGTGATACTTTTAATAAATACACTTTTATTCATCCTGTTCCTAAGGGATTTACAGACCCTGTCCCATTCGTGCCACTTCCTACACCCCTTTAGGTCACTGTAATTGCCTTTCCTTCTCCTGCTCTGAGCTTTAGCATGACATACAGAGCAAACTTATCTGGGGCTTAATATCGTCAGTTATACCAGTGCTGTACTGGGTATATTGCTGCTGTAATAGACCTCTTCCTGTTGAGGCAGCATCACAAGTAATCTGTGGGTTATGAGAATACTCAGCTCTGATTTTTCCTGCCTTATTCCTAAACTACTTTGGATTCAGGCCATATATAACAAAAGCACCAAAGTGACAATAATCGCGTAGCCTCTGGTGCACAATCACAACATTCAGAAGATAGCTACACACATGGAAGTCTCTGCTACTCAGGTGGTTGTTGCATCCTTTCTCTTTCTGTCCTGTCTCTAGTTCTTATGATCTAGTAGAGACTTTGTGAAGCAGACCTCCTCAGCAGGTTGTGACAGGTGTTGAAACTCCTGCCAGTTAATCGGGAGGGTTTGGACTTTCAGCTAGTCTGTAGCAGCTAGCGCCATCTGGGCCCAGTCTTAGAAAAGTAGGTATTACAGACAGTCTGGAGATAATAATTGTGTGTACAGTCATGCAGACTTACTTAGAATTAGAGATAGGGGTTGTATTTATCCACTGCTGAGCAACAAAGCAGCTAGCAGTGTTAAACCTGAGACTAATTTTCGTCATCGTCCTCTGCCCAAAAGTTACATTAAAAATATGAACTAACAAAAGAAAAAGAGTAACTGGGTATAATTCAAGTTTTAAGCCAGTCCTTTACTTTTTCTTTGTAAATGCCTCCTGCTTCCTCTGAATTTTCCCAGAAACATTGGTGTTCACAAACTTCCACAAACTGTCTTACCAGTCCTGTACATGGCACTAGAAATAGGGAGCAGGCCTCCTAATTTTCTCAGTACATATTCAAAGGCGGCTTTCAGCAAGAAGATCCCAACAGGAGCCAGTGGTTTATCTACCATGTATCTTCTTCACAGTTGCTGTCTATCAGGAAGCATCCCATAATCCTGTAAGCGTGACCTAAATTCTCCACTTCTGGATGCATGACCTTGAATCCGGCTCCATCAAAAAATATTTCACTCAGAAAAGTCCAGCCATATCAAGTAATTCAGTTCACTCTGTAGAACTAAAGTGTCCTTATTATTTTTCACCTCTATGTCATCCACAAACTTTATTAGCAACGATCTTATACATTCTCCCAAAAGACTGGGGAAGACGAAAGGAACTGAGCCAAGAAGACATCCCTGGGGGACACTTGTGGGTTATGCTTCTTTTGCAAGATGATTCCCTGTTTGCAATTACTATTTGAGATTTATCAGCGAGCCGTTTTCAATCCATTTAATGTGTGCTAACTTTAGTTTACCCACTGCTAACCTTCAGTTAGAATCTTCCGTGGTACCAGGATTGACGCCTTAGAGAAGGACATCACATGAACATTCACCATCATGAACCAAATTTGTAATCCCATCAAAAAGCAGTCTAAATTCCACAAGACATGTTTTCCACAAAACTACATTGAAGGGCATCAGCTGTGTTCCTGTTTCTCTTCTCTTCTCTTCTCTTCAATGTCTCTCTTTTTCTTTTGGACCAAATTTAACGGTAGGTAAATCAGCCTTTATTTACCTGTAGTTTCAAAGTATCTTTTTTAAAAAATGGTATAATCTTATGACTCTCTAGTGTATTTGTGCACACACCCACCCTTCTCTCATGTGTCCTTCAGAGTTTGCTCACAACCAATGTGTGCTCTTCTTGGCCGAATCTTTTCTGAACTCTTCCTGGCTGTAAATTTAAGATGTTCAATGATATCAATGCCTTTCTAGCGTTTTCATTACCTGCTTTCAAAACCGAATTTCGGTACCATTGTGAATTCCAAATGTATGATAAAGCACCTTCCCTTATCTGTAATGAATATTCATTGAACAGTTCATTTTTTTTTTTTGCAGTAGTACCAATTGTACTAAGTAATGAATCTATGTTTTCTTAAGGGATGGCTTTCATTTCAGTATCTGAATTCTTATTGTCCTCAACCTCCTTGGAATATGTACGTAGAAATGTTAATTACTCTGCACCAGTTTTGATTGAGGTGGTTGCATATAATCCAGACAATCGCAAAACTGAAGTAAAAATCAAAGTCAAAACATATATGTTTCTTTTCAGCCTTCACAGTCATTTTTGCATTGCACTCAAAATACCTTATATTCTAGTCATTTTCATTTCAAAGCACTGTATTCATTCAGGATATTTTGCTAGTATCTCCACAGGAATTATGTCATCCTAGCAGGAAAATTATGTGTACCTTTGCTATTTTATGGTGAGCAGCAAATTTATTTATTTTATTTGACTCACTCATGGGAAACATTTTTCATTGAGAATATCCTCCAAGCGTGAATTCTACTAAAATAACCACAAAGAACATCTAACACATGGCCCTATAAATAACAGAAAGTAAACATTCACAGGATCATGCCATTACTCTAGCTAACCTGATAGCTGGGCTTGACTGTCATGCCATCCTCAGACCTTTCCCTTCCCTGCACCCTGAAATCCCAACTTTACTCCCCAGACATGCTTGTCTTGGAGCCAGCAGCTCTCCTGAGCTGTCAGGAACAGAGCTGGCCTCAGCTCCGGGTCCCACATGTGCCAATTTGCACAGGGCAGCTGGAACAACCTCCTAGCTGGGAGGGCTAGAGGCATGTACTTCCCCAGCAGCAAGCCCTCCACTCACTGTTGCCATCCTTCCACCTTTCACACTTCTATTCCTTTCTATCATCGTTTTACTGCCCGCAAAATCAGGCAAGGCAGCCTAATCCCCCGAGGGACCTCAGCTCACCTGCTTCACAGTGTCAGAGGACACTGTTAAGATTGACCTTAAACGTTGGCATATACAGCCCTGAGTTATAAGAGGATATGTATGGGTATCCAACACCCCAGAGCAGAGAAGTGAAAACACAAGAAGATGCAGGAGAGCAACGCAAGCTGAAGCCACCAAAACCACAATGAACAATAGCACAGCCACGGGGAGATCTGATGAGCAGCACAGCATAACTGGCAATGTGTTGATATTACTTTTTGCATTAACACTTTGGCTATGGGCAGCACTTTGGCTCCTCAGAGAATGCTAAGGTATGAAAGGCAACCGAGATCGCATAGGAGTCACATTATCACCAACAAAAAACTCTGAGAGAATGGTTAGATGTGGAAGGTTGGAAAATGCTAATAATAAATAACCATTTCCATGGAGGATCACTTCTTTTCCACTACTTTATGCATCCTCTAATGGATATTTTACAAGCTGGGGAACTGAAGGTTAAGTTTGTGTGTTTCCTGATGTCCTAGCAGATCCCACTGCCTTCAAAAGTAATTCAAGGAAATGCAGGTAACAAACTCCTGGTCACCAATTTCCTATCTGAGCCACACTTCCCTGGTGAGAAATGACGCACTTGGGTCAACAAACCCATTTGTCAGTGCTGAGTGACTCAAGGTAATCTTCGTCATGGGCACGAGTCTCCCTTTTCATCTCCAGCTTCTGGGCAGAAATATTAATCTCTTCTCTCTTCCCTTGACTGCTTCAAGCCCTTTTCTCAGCTGTTCACCTTTAATATCTCTGTCTTGCCAGAGCAGGGCATGAAAACCCAAATGGTGCTGAACAGAAAGCATTACTTCTATACTCCCACTGCAATGACAGCTCAAAAAACAATCAGATCTGTTACACTGACCAAGTCATATCAATCACTGATTTTATCGATTTACAATATTCTTTGTCTTGAGCTGCAATATATACAGTCCTGGGAAGCCAATATTCAACTTTTTATTCCTGTATTGGGTACTAGAAATGGTCCTGAATGGCAAATTCAGATGCAGACCCGCAGCCCCCCTGCAGTTGAAGGAGTTTGGCTTCCAAGTTCTGGTTTGGGCGTCTCTCCTGTACAGTAGGAGGATAAGCCCAGCAGGTTGTTAACAGCCACTCTGCTTTCTATATAATACACAGAAACCTTCCCCATTGCCCCTCCAAAAAAGTGAGAAAGAAAAATCAATGTGATAATTTATCTACACTGCCAGAAAACTCACTACAAACACACACCACAAATAACCAAGTGAATTAGAGATAAAGAACTTAACAGCGACATGTGCAGTTTATTTAGTACAGTCTAAGTTCCTGTTTCTCTCTGCAGCTTAAACCAACATGTCAACACCTCATTCTGGCCATATTTCCTCCCAAAGAGTGCTTGCTTTTAAAAAAGCAAACATTTCTTCTCTCTTCCTCCTGTCTTCTGTTACATTTGCCTTTCTCTTGATTTTCTGTGTGCTCATCTGCATTCATTTCTTTCCCTGATTTG
This sequence comes from Pterocles gutturalis, assembly GCF_000699245.1. Classification (NCBI taxonomy): domain Eukaryota; kingdom Metazoa; phylum Chordata; class Aves; order Pterocliformes; family Pteroclidae; genus Pterocles; species Pterocles gutturalis. The sequence goes on from NW_010143228.1 coordinate 8,968, forward strand.
CCTTTTTTAAAGAAGTCAACCTCTGAGCCTATGTGTATCTGTTAATCTAACTCATCTACCAACAGTTTCTGAGCCATCTCTTCAACCTATGCAGCCAGGGATTTTAGCCAGGCTTTTATCATTTTTATGTGCACTCCTGCCACCCGTTGTCACAAGGTCACCCTTGAAAATGATACTATGCCTCAGTGGGTACTTTTTCACTTAATAAAATATACAGCACTCTGTATATCAATCATATTGTCTAGGGACCAAATACTGAAGAGTCAAAGAGGGGTAAATGCTTCCCTCTGGATCCATTTTTGACTGCATAGCAAGGATAACCTCCTTGCCAATAAGAGAGACAGAAAGTCCAGCATTAGACTATGGGGAGCCTCTCCAGTCATTTTGGAAGCACAATCCCTCTTTGCTCTCACACATTCAAGGAATCAAACTCAAAGAGATCATGAACAAGGCATGTGACAAATCCAGCCGTCTGAGCAAATTTCGCCACTATCAGTTGGGGGTTATTTGGTCCATCAGCACCCCTTGCACACAGGGCAGGGTGCAGACGGACCCCTGCAGGGTTTAGAGCTGATGCATGCTGAGCTCAGGAGGGAAAATTTGCTGAGTATAACGTACCTGGTGGGACAGCCCACCCCAAGGAGATGCTCAGCATTTTGGATCTCCCATCATACAACTCTAGAGTCAGCCCCTGCTTTTCACAAGGAAACAAGCAGCAGCTGTGGGCAAACTTGCTTTAGCCACTCTGTTGGATCCAGAAACTCCCTGGACACAGAAAAGGCACCTGGTAAATGTACAGTCAGGTTTTCTGGTGACCTCCTTTCCCCCTAAATTAACACCTATTTCTCCTTTTCTTTCTTTTTGGCTGTAATGCAGCTCTAAAAGCCATTAAAACAGAAAAAGAACACTAGGAAGGTATAACTCCCAGTTTATATAAATCACAGTGATATAAAATCTTTTAGAGTGACAGAATTTAAAAAAAAAGAAAAAAAGTCCAGATCTGTGCAGCACTTTTGGCTCAAACTCAACTCAAGGGCCACACCAGGAGGGGAAGACAAGAATGGAGATTTTGCTGCCACTGCCCCCACAGCATTACATCGCAGCTCACACCAGCATCAGGACCAGGCAAGCCTGGTAATGCGGTGTACTGGTTGAGCACAAGCCCATCCCAGGGGTCTCACAGAGCTCACCCACACCTAGGCAACTATCTGTGCTAACTGAGAGAACACACTAGACTTGAGCCATCTTTCCATCATCAGCTCTGGACATGCAGCCCAAACTCTGCCTGTGGATGGTGGGGGCTGTGCTTGCCTGTGTGTGCCCAGCCCCATTCAGTGCCTGACCTGACACTCCCACCCCTGCATCCACACTGCTAAGTCAAGAGCAGCTAGGAGTCCACATACAAGACTTTTCTCTCTCCCTCTCTGGCTTCCACCTCCCCTCCATTTATTACCTCCCTACTCCAGGAAAGTAATGAGCTCCCTGCCTCCAGAGCCAGCAGAATTCATTTACCCCCTTCCCAGCAGGTCTAGTGCCTGCTAACAGCGTGAGATGTTTCTCACAAGCATTGCCAGGCAGCTCCATGCTGCTTTAAATGAAACACTTCCATTAATGTCACAGGTGGGCTCCAGCTACAAAGTTAGCTTCTAGATCTGAATGTGACTCAAATTTGGGAGAAGTTTGTTACAAAGATGGGCCGAAGCTAATATGTCTTTCACCTAGCTGGACACAAACCCCTTCCTCTCTATTTAAGGGGGAGGAAGGGCCTTTACAAGCAGGGAAGCCAAGTCCAGGTTCTTTACAGCATGACTGCCCTGCAGTCAGACCCAGAAATCTCACTAGCTCCATGTTGATGAGGACCTTAGTATTCGATAAAGGTTCCTTCCCTTGGCATTCCTTCCCATGAGGCAGCCTAGGGCAGCAGCCAGAGGAAGGCTGAAAAATCACTGCCTTAAGCTCATTCAGTGCCAGGTCTTTGTTTTTCTGGGTCCTTGATGATGGCATAATTCAATCCTGTTAGGTTCCCTCCTCCTTACTTGGCTCCAGCACTGGCTTGTCATGGTGCTTAGCCAAAAAATTACCTACCTCCAGCACTGCTGGCTAGCAGAGATGAAGGAGGATGATCAGCCCTTCCTTGCAGCTGGCAGGAGAGGCCATAGAGCAGAGCAGCAGGTGGGAGAGCAGCAGACGAGGGCTAGAGACTAGATGAGCTCCTGCTCACCACACTTCCCATCTAGCAGCCTCTACCTCCAGAGGGATGCACAGCCAGGATTGCTCTAGAGAAAACCAAGACCCATCTTACCTCCCTGGCTTTCCTTCCACCACCAGAAGCCACAGGCAGACAACATCCAAGGGCTGGGCACACAGAGGTGTTGGAGATATTCCTCTTCCTCAGGTTCTTGGTCTGGGTCTGAACAAGGAGGTGCTATGGGTCCAAGAGAGAAACTGAATGAGTGGCAGCTGTTTCTCTTGGATGAAGTACTAATAACAAGGATGCAGACAAAAAAAAAGGCATTTATATGTGCTGAAAAGAAATTAGTAACCCAACCTACGGGTCAGACACAGCAGGGGTCAGCTCCAGGGAACAGCACCATTTTTCGTGTTTCTGGCACAAAACACAAATCATGACAAAAGTAAGAAAGCAAACAAAAAAGTCAGCTTTTTAGCCAGGCACTCAAGTAAATAAGTCAGCATAATGCATCAAATTCACCTCGTGCAGGCATAAATTCACTTCTAAGATCAGGGTTACATGATTCCCATCTCTCCACTGTTCCACTCCAAATAATTCATTGAGTTTATTCAATGGATTTGTTATGAAAGACTTAAAATAAGTATAAACTCTTTGGGGTAAGGAACACAGCTAAGTTTGCAAAGCAGCTTGTAAATCCACTGTGCTATAATAAGCTTTTATTAATACAAACAATTGATTTGTCCCTCTGCCCCCAGATCTCACAAGAAACAAACTAAGGAAATGCCACAGGACAAGGCAGGTCACCTCCATGAAATTTTGTTGGTGTGTTGTGAGCACAGCTGACTGATAACTTCAGCCCTTTATGCCAGTCATTAGCCGTCAGTCTCGTTTCAGTGAGCAGCTCTCATCTGGCACCAGCACTGTGGATCTGCATCCCCAAGCTGCAGCTCTCCTCTCTGCTTTCTGTCCTGTGACCTGAAACAAGAAGGGCTGCAACCTTAAATCAGCATCTTCCTGTTTTTCTTTCTGGCACTAAATCTTATTCTACCATCGTCTTCATCATGCCACTTACAGTGACTGCAAAGACTGGGTTATCCAGGCACTAGCTAATGCAAAAATGTAGAGGGAAACAGGCTAGGACCAGTAGACCACAGTGAGAGTTACAGCATGTCTGTGTCTCCAAGGGCAGGAGAAACCACTGTGGACTGCATGGAGATTAACCATTCACTAGTATTACAACTGCATTTTAAATCTCCTGCTTCTCCCTTAAAAACACTGGGGAACCCCTTTGCCCCCCTCCCATACTGACCCCTGGAAGCACATAAAATGTGAAATCAAAGATGCCTGGACAACACCAAACCTGACTTCAGGTCTGCCAGACTAGAGGAGGGGACCAAGATCCACAGCTTTTCAGGAGAGTGACATTACCAGCACGATTCTGGGCACTCAGGGGTAAATTTTCCTCATTTTCTCCTGCTGGAATTGATATAATTTCCACAGACTAAAACATTCAATGAGCCAGATCAGCTGTCATCTAGCGAGGGCACTCAGCTCAGAGGAGAAACCCTTATGTTCCAGACTTCATTCCAACAAACACTAAAATGCTTCATAGATACTGGAAACCATTAGCAGGAGAGATGGCATTTCTCCATCCCAGGATACTGCCTGATTCACGGTGCTTATCAGGGAAGTCTCTAGGGATGTGAGGGTGCAAAACCTCCCATGAAAGATGAGGTTAAACTGGGTTCTCCAAGTGCTCCAAGCACCAGAGGAGGTGACTTCATGGTCAGTTATTTGGCATAAGAGGCAGACATAACCCACAACAACCTGTGAGATGTGCCTAAATTCAGCATTTGCTGCATTTTCTATGCTTTTGCCAAGGGGTGCTCAGAATAGGAATAAAATTAAATTATTCCAGTAAAGCGATCCTTTTCTTCCAACCTACAATCAATGTTTTTCAGTTCAACAGGAGTGCAATAAAACATTGTCATTCTGGATTGGATCACACTGGTTTTTACTATCTCCCAACCCCACCCCATCCTGAAGTAAAAGCCCCACTATTCATTCAGGAGAGGGAATGACTCCTGCAGAGGCAGCATCCCCACCAGTTTTTATAAAGGTGCAATGTAGAATATGGTGCACTATGGATGCTTAAGCAAACCAGACAAGATTTCTCCATGAAATAGACAGAAGAGTGTTTTTTGGTGAAAATTAAGATATTTTCACAGGAACATGTTAACTTCAAATAAGTTTGAGAGAGAGCAAACTTGATGGCGGGGGTTTGCAGTTCCAACTACCTCAGTTTGTTTAGATAGTAATTCAATATATCAGTTTGGCTTCATCAGATTATTGGGCTACATTCTCCCTGCTGACATATTTAAAAATTGTACATACCCATTTTATAAAACATTGTGCTATTTAATATTTTGACATGACCAAAAAAAGAAAAAAAATAAATAATGAAGCAACCTGAGATGATCAAAACTGACGAGTGTTTCTGAAGTGCTTTTTCTTTAATTTGCATTCTACAGAAATAGTCACAACTTTCTACTTTTCTCTCCAGTTTGAAACAGAAGAAATGTTGAACTACTTCCCAAGGGATGGGTTTGCTATAATCCATAATGCTTTAATGGACATGTGGCACTAATTCTCTTCACCTCACAGATTATGATATGCTCTAACTGCTGGGGCAACTGAGAATGCTCTTGGGGCAGACTGATATCTGGGAGGGATGCTTGTGGACCCTCTGACAAGAAGGATGCACCTCCAGGTGGCTGGAAATGGCCTCCATGAATTCCCGTGCTGGCTGCCGACCCCATGGCAAAGTGCAGCTGCATGTTCTGGCGGCTTCCCTTACCCCACGGGAGAGACGCCTGCAAGCAGCTCTCACCACTGCTGACCTTCCCACATAAGTGGAAGCCCACACCGGTCGCGTGAAAGAGGAAGATGCACTGCAAGGCTTATTTTAAAGAGGAGCCATACAATGGGGAGATCTTCTGGTTGCTATTTCATCACTCCCCAATAAATGCCAAAATCTGACAAGTTTCAATAAATTCAAATAGCAGCCTTGGTTCCAGACCCTTCTGCCAAGCCTTGCTGTGTAGTTATACTTTTTCCCTCCCCAAAAATATAGGATCCTGTGCTACAGCATCATTGAATGCAGCCTAAATGTTTTTCAAGGGCTTACTTTTTAAAGCACATTAGCTGCTTGCCCAGCCCTTAGCTTCCAGCAGAGGTTCCTCCTTGAAGGCCACCCTGGAATCTTCTGAGGTCCACCTTCAGTCACCTGATCTTATTTTCTCATTTTTTTCACCTTCAGCTCCCTGATCTAATTTTTGAAAAAAAATCTAGGAGCATCCCCAGTTTGGCACGTTTTTCAACTAAGGCACAGGAATAAGTGCTTAGGCAGCCTCCCCACCCAAATAAGAGGCAGAGTGTTCATGCAGATGAGGGAAACCCAGCTCCCAGGGCACCTAATCTCCAGAGGGGACCCACAGTTTACAGAGAGGCTCTGGACCCTCTGTCTCCTCTCAGACAGCTGCTCCCTGATATCAAGACACATTATTTTAACATGAAATCCACCACAAACTGATTTTGTGTCAGGACTAGAGGTACAGCAGGAGGACAGGTTGTTCTGCTTTACTTTTTTTACTAAGATCAGACTCAGTCTCTAAAATGATTTGCAAATGGCAAAGATAATGATGATGTACATAGGGAACAGCAATACATAGGATTTTCTATGCCCATGATGATACATGAACTGAGAATACAGCTGTATTTGCCTCAAATTTATGTTATTTTCAACTTCCCTCTTGACTGCTACTATGATATTGCTGTGAAAACACACAACCAAGCATGAGCTGATGCCCAAAAGGCTGGGATAGAATCTAGGAAAGATGATAGATAGTGTTCAGCCAAGAGACCTGGCAGAGTAAGAAGAGGTCTAAATAGGGGCGGGGGGAGGGGGGAGAAGTGAAAAAAGGGAACAGCTAGGAAAGAAAACATCCTAATTTTAAGTAGCCACCAAACACAGTAAGGGGAAAACATACAATTAAAGGTGAGAGGGGATTTGTGGAGAGCTCAAAGTTTTAAAATATTCACCAAGAAGAATATTTCTCTAATTTTATAAGGTGAGACAGGGATTGCTCTCCACCTAAACTGGAAAAGTGGTATGCAAAGAGCTTCCAGTTTTGTCTAAAAATGAATTTTATGCCCCATTTACATTTTCATTATTTATGGGGTTTTTCTGATAATCCCTCCTGCTGGGAAGGAGATGACCACAGTCCAACATCTGCTTACCTTTGTTTACAGCTGGGAACACAGCCATGGATTTGTTCTGCTTCAGCAAGAAGGCAGACTGATTTGATTATTGCATTTTCACACACAAAAAGGTTGTTGCTAAGAGTCTCACTTAGGAAAGAAATTACAGAAAGCTGGTTTTAGTAAGTTACGGGAAATGTAGAGACAAGAAAGCTAAAGGCCAAGATGATTCTTTCAACCTCTGGTCCTCAGGGTGCCATAGCTGATCTTGGTCAGCCGAGGTGAAACCAGGGCTGGCCCAGTAGCTCTGGGGAAGACTCCACATCCCACCAGTGCAAAAAAGCTTGCCCTGATTTCAGCAGAGATGACAACTGCACATATCACTCAACCCTCTCTGTGTTGTCATGCTGCCTGTGGGGATGCTCCAGAGATACAGAGGCAGGTAAGTCTCTTGCTTGGCATATCCAAAAAAAGCTATGGGCAAGACTCTGTAGTGCAGAGTCCTCTTCAGAGCTGGCATGAGTAGGTGTAGGCAACTTCTGATGAGAGGTCTTTCAGTTTGTCCTTGTCCTTAAATACAAGTCTCTTCTCTGAATTATCCAGTCAGTCACATGCTGTCCCTGTTTACTCAGGCCTGTTTCTGTCATCCCAGTTTTTGTGGGGTGGTTTCTGTTCTTGAAGAAAGCCCAGTGGCATACCCAAGAGTCACCTCAAACTGGAGCTGAGAAATTACACTGGGATTTCCTGAGCTTTAAGAAAAGCATAAGGTTTTTCCTAAGATGTCTGAGAAGTGAGGCAGCCTTTCCAGTGAAGGCTTCTTTGAATAATCAGGAGAGAGAAGAGAACTTTTAAGGACTTCAAGTTCAGATATCATCTGCTACACTCTCATATTGTCAGGAAAAGCAGTAGAGCAAAACTTGCTAGAGGGTTTCTGACAAACTGACAGGACTTTTCATAAAAATCTCCCGGTTACAACGGGAAGCAGAGGCACTGATCCGCATCCCATGGCTGGGGTTGACCTATTCTCCTCTGCTTCCCCTCCTTACCCTACCCACCTTCCACCCAGCTGTGTTTTTACTGCAGACCCCTGTGAAGGTCACGCAGGTAGTAGCAATTTACCCGAGGATGAAACACTGCACTGGAAAAGGGCAGGTACCACCAGACCAGAGCAATTCAGAAACATCATCAAAGCTTGGTTTAGCTGTAATGGCGATTTTTCTGATAACCAGGTGGCTACGGCTAATTTGCTTTACTTTTGTTTATCTCTGCATGATACAAGACTGATTTTATACAGATCACAGTAACAAGCAGTTTTCCTATAAATAATGTGATATTTACAATTCTAACATAACGATGCAGCAGGGACAACAGTGGACGTGAGAGGTGGAGACACAGGAGGTGGTGTAGAGGAGTGTAGACATGGGGTGACCGTGCAAGGGGGACATGCTGGCACTGGAGACCCCACAGTTATAACCAACTAGCTTATTGCCAATTGAAGAAGTGCAGACCTGGAGCTGGAAAAAACTGGTTCTAAGGGTAAGGAAGAGAACAAATACTCAGCATCTAACACATGAAAGGCAGCATAAATAGTAAATCCCCAGTGTAATGTAGAGCTGCAGACAATGCAGAAAGGGCAAGGTCTAAAAGCATGTTAGAATCAAAATGACAAATCAAATGTGGGGAGAAAGAAAGAAGGAAGGAAAGAGGAGTGAGGAAGAAGAAACCATAGGCACCATGTTCTTCCAGATGCCAACGAGTGGCCCTGACATCCCCTCCACCACGCCCAGACTGAAGCTACTGACCTTAGGCCCAGAAGACACTGGAAGAGTTAGTATAACACCGAGAAAAAAATATAGAAACTAAGACGGTACGTAAAAACATACAAACAAAACAACTTTAAATGTATTATTGTTATTACTGACACTTTCTCTGTGTAGGAGTGTTCCTTCTTTTTCTGTAACCAGACCAGCACTGGCAACAATTCTTGCATGAGAGTGTTCAGATTTCACTTATACCAATAATAAACTCTTGGCTGTATCTACAAAGTGTGTTTTGTTTTCATCCACAAATATTATTTGGGTGTAATAAGAGGGAGCAAGAATCACATCCTAGACTTGGTCCTCAAAAGGAGGGAAGGTAGCTGAGAAAGACAGCCCCACCAAGCCAGGAGCACCCCGTGCAGCACTTCACTGGCAGCTTGGGTTTTGGAAAGCTATAATGCAAGGAGGTAAAGAGAAATGAGCAAAATGAAGTCTTGAGTTCAGAGTAACAGCTGCAGCAATTACAGCTCAAGCATACCTGTGGGCATGCCTTGACACCACATAACTAGGGCAGGGCAAACAAATGTTTTGTTTCTCCCATGATTTACAACATCAAAACTTGGTCTCCAAATGCTATCCAAGCTAAAAACATTGAAACTTTTCTGGAAAAACAAATAAACAGCTTTAGACTCTTGAAAAATTCTCAAATGTTGACAGATTTGACCCAAAGTCACAAAGCAGCTTTGGCTGAACTGAGTCAAAAAGTTGAAAATAAATGCTCACTGAAAAAAAACCCTCAAATTTTAGTCAAAGCCAAGGAAAAGACAACTGGAGGGATACTAGGCAAGAGTTTAAAAGTTTGTAGTGTTTTGTCTTGGGATTCAGGATTGTGTTGGGAGTTGTTGTTGAGGTTTTTTGTTTGTTTAGAGAAATCAGATTTAAAAAAAAAAAAACACCGAACACAAAACCTAGACGATGAAGAGCTCATGGGCTCCTCTAGGACACTTACTGTCCTAGGGCCTTACACAAGCTGCTCTGAACACTAAATGTCTCCATGAATTCAAGGGGAGAATGGATTTTTAAAAATTCATTATTAAATACACAGAATTAAATCCATGGTAGTAATAGATATATTATTAAAGATGCAGAAAACACATCTGGGCCTATATCAAAAAAGATTGGGGAGTATTTTGGGGGAAATACCACATATGCTTGTCCTTCATCATTGGCTAGTCATCCACCTGAGGCCATCGCCAGAGGTCATCACAGGAGATGGGGCTCCTTGCACTTTCAGCCTGACGCAGGATGTCCACCCTTATATTGTATGCAACACTTTGAGCAGATTGGAAAGTGCTGTTGCCCCGTTTCTCTGATATAAGGTGCAAGAAATAAGGCCACACAGCAAATTTGTGGTAAACTGGGATTACAGACTTCCTGTCCAAAGCCTACCCAGGAACCCAGGGGATCTTTCCAATCTCAATGGAGCACACCAAATAGATTTCAGGAAAGGAGAGCCTCCAGAAACAGACAACCTCAGCAGGCACTGAAATCCATAATGGGAGTGAGCCAAGCATCACTCTTGGAGCAATCACACTGCAGTTTATTTGCTCAAAGGTATTTACTGCCAGCCCCATGTTTTTGCACACTAGTTGCTGATGCTCTTTCAGGGAGTTAGTCACTTTCCCACTCTCCAAATACTATTTATTACTGACTCATTCCCAAGGTGATACAATTAAGAAGTCAGAAAAGCAGCCACATTGCTCACAAGGCAGTAAAGAATTTTTTTTATGATATAGTTTGCCACATGTTCTTCTCTCCTGTATGTAAAAGGAATAATAGGATGCAGTAAACTGCACCAGGCAATAAACAGCTGTTACAATTATTTAAATGCCTCAGACTGGCTTCATTGTTTAATTGCCTGCAAAGAAAGCCACATAATACCCTTATATATTCTTTCCCTGCCAGAAACATTATTCTTTAAACACAAGATAAAACATTTTCAAACGCAAACATTTCTTACAATGCCACATTATAACTGCCATGCCGTAAAATATATCCTGGCTTCAGGTTTCCTGTATTCAGCATCACTTCCTTCTGCAGATGCACACAACTCCACAGCCTCAAAAAGTACAGTAGTGGGGTGGTGGGGGTGGCCAACGTTGCTTTCTCGTCACCCTTTATTCACTGCAAGAGAAAGAAAGAGAAATCATGTATCATTGTAACAAACCACAACTGGACAAAGGCAAAATAAACAAAACCCCAACTCAAGTGGGATTAAATGGGAGAATCCAGGAGCATCTGAGGCAAAGCCAAAAAAAAAAAAAAATTAATCCTGTCGCTCAGTGCTGACTCTATAGTTTTCATGCTCAGCAAACATGCTCCAGTGAGTCCCCGGGTATCACAGAGGCTTCAAAAGAGAGCAGTGCTGGCAACCAAAGCATCAGCTATGGAACTGCTGGTTGTCATTTATGCTACAGCCTGCTTGAGGCATGCAGGACCAAAGGCAGGGGAGGAGGGACATCAAGTGCCAGGTCTCTGATACTGGATAAACCTGGGGCAAACCCACAACACTGGCCCATGTGTGCTGTTTCAGAGAGCACAGAAGTCCATGGGTCCTGATGGGATGC
>NW_010143229.1:0-5230 GCF_000699245.1 Pterocles gutturalis
TTCTTTGTCTTCTTCGTCTTCTTCTTTATATTCCTCTTCTTCTTTTACTTCATCTTCTTCTTCTTTTCCTCTTTCTTCTTCGTCTTCTTCTTCTTCATCTTCTTATTCTCTTCTTCTTCGTCTTTGTCTTCTTCTTCTTCTTCTTTTTCTTTGTCTTCTTTGTCTTCTTCGTATTCTTCTTTGTCTTTTTCCTCGTCTTCTTTTTCTTCTTCATCTTCTTCGTCTTCTTCGTCTTCTTCGTCTTCTTCGTCTCCTTCTTCTTAGACTACTTCTACTTCTTCTTCATCCTCTTCTTTTCTTCTTTGTCTTCTTCTTTCTTCTTCGTCTTCTTCTTCTTCACCTTCTTTTTGTCATCTTCTTCTTCGTCTTCTTCTTCTTCGTCTTCTTCGTTTTCTTCATCTTCGCCTTCTTCTTCTTCTTCTGCGTCTTCAACTTCTTCTTCTTCTTCTTCATTTTCTTCTTTGTTTTCTTCTTCAATTTCTTCTTCTTCATCTTGTTCGTCTTCGTGTTCTTCTTCCTGTACTACTTCTTTGTCTTCTTCGTCATCATATTCTTATTATTCTGCTTCTTCTTCGTCTTCATCTTCTTCGTCCTCTTCTTATCGTTTTTTGTCTTCTCGTCTTCTTTTTTATATTCATCTTCTTTTTCTTTTCCTTCTTCTTCTTCTTCTTCTTCTTCATCTTCGTGTTCGCTTTCTTCTTCGCCTTCTTCTTCTTCTTCATCTTATTCTTTTTCGTCTTTGTCTTCTTCTTCTTCTTTTTCTTCGTCTTCTTCTTTGTCTTCTTCCTCTTCTTCGTCTTCTTCTTTGACTTCTTCTTTTTCATCTTCTTCATTTTCTTCATCTTCTTCTTCACCTTTTTCCTCACCTTCTTTTTCTTCTTCATCTTCTTTGTTTTCTTTGTCTTCTTCGTCTCCTTCTTCTTAGTCTACTTCTACTTCTTCTTCATCTTCTTTTTCTACGTCTTCATCTTTGTCTTATTCTTTGTCTTCTTCTTCGTCTTCGTCTTCTTCTTCTTCTTCGTCTTCTTCGTTTTCTTCTTCCTCTTCTATTGTTCTTCTTCTTTTTCTTCTTCTTCTTCTTCTTCTTCTTCGTCTTCATCTTCTTCTTCTTGTTCTTCTAATTCTTATTCTTCTTTATCTTCGTCTTCTTGTTCTTCATCTTCTTCTTCTTTTTCTTCATCTTCATTTTCTTCACATTCTTCTTCTTCGTCTTATTCTTCTCCGTGTTCTTCTTCCTCTTCTTCTACATCTTTTTCTTCGTCATCTTCTTCTTTGTCTTCTTCATCTTCTTTCTTCTTCTTCATCTTCTTCTTCATCTTCTTTTCTTCGTCTTCGTCTTCTTCATCTTCATCTTCTTAGTCTTTTTCGTTTTCTTCTTCATCTTCTTCTTCTTCATTTCTTCTTCTTCGTCTTGTTCCTCTTCCTTTCTTCTTCCTCTTCTTCTTTGTCTTCTTCTTCGTTATCGTCTTCTGTGTCATCTTCGTCTTCTTCTTCATCATCTTCTTCTTTTTCTTCTTCTTCTTCTTCATCTTCGTCTTCGTCTTCGTCTTTGTCTTCATCTTCTTCGTCTTCACCTTCTTCTTCGTCTTCTTCTTCTTCTTCTTCTTCTTCGTCTTCATCTTCTTCTTCGTCTTCTTCATTTTCTTCTTTGTTTTCTTCTTCAACTTCTTCTTCTTCCACTTGTTCGTCTTCGTGTTCCTCTTCCTCTTCTTCTTCTTTGTCTTCTTTATCATCGTCTTCTGTCTTCTTCTTCTTCTTCATCTTGTTCGTATTCTTCGTCTTGTTCTTCATCTTCTTCGTCTTCTTCATCTTATCCTTCTTTGTCTTCTTTGTCTTATTCGTTATATTCCTCTTCTTCTTTTTCTTCGTCGTCTTCTTACGCTTATTCTTCTTCTTATTCTTCGTCTTCATCTTCTTCGTCTTCATCGTCTTCTTCGTCTTCTCCTTTCTTCTTTTTTCTTCGTCTTTTCTTCTTCTTCTTCTTCGTCTTCTTCATCTTCTTCATCTTCTTCATCTTCTTCTTCGTCTTCTTCGTCTTATCCTTCTTCACGTTCGTCTTCTTTATATTCGTCTTCTTTTTCTTCGTCTTCTTTTCATCATCTTTTTTAAATCTTCTTCGTATTCTTCTTCGTCTTCTTTTTCTTCATCTTCTTCTTCTTTGTCTTCTTCTTCTTTGTCTTCTTCTTCATCTTTTTGTTCTTCTTCTTCTTATTATTCTTATTCTTCTTTATATTCGTCTTCTTGTTCATCTTTGTCTTCTTCGTCTTCTTCTTCTTTTTCTTCATCTTCTTCGTTTTCTTCACCTTCTTCTTCTTCATCTTATCCTTCTTCGTGTTCTTCTTCCTCTTCTTCTATGTCTTCTTCTTCGTCATCATCTTCTGTGTCTTCTTCTTCCTCTTCTTATTCTTCGTCTTTTATTGTCTTCTTCGTCTTCGTCATCGTCTTCTTATTCGTCGTCTTCTTCTTCGTCTTCTTCTTCATCTTCATCTTCTTCGTCTTCATCTTCTTAGTCCTTTTAATTTTCTTCTTCATCTTCTTCTTCTTCATCTTCTTCTTCTTCGTCTTGTTCCTCTTCCTCTTCTTCTTTGTTTTCTTCTTCATTATCGTCTTCTGTGTTGTCTTCATCTTCTTCTTCTTCTTCTTCTTCATCTTTGCCTTCGTCTTCATCTTCGTCTTCTTTGTCTTCTTCGTCTTCTTTGTCTACTTCATCTTCTCCTTTCTTCTTCTTTCTTCGTCTTCGTCTTCTTCTTCATGTTCTTCGTCTTTTTCTTCATCTTCTTCTTCGTCTTTTTCGTCTTATCCTTCTTCATCTTCGTCTTCTTTATATTCGTCTTCTTTTTCTTCGTCTTCATCTTCTTTTTCTTCTTCTTCTTCTTCATCTTCGTCTTCGTCTTCGTCTTTGTCTTCATCTTCTTCGTCTTCTTCTTCTTGGTCTTTGTCTTCTTCTTCTTCTTCTTTTTCTTCATCTTCCTCTTTGTCTTCTTCATATTCTTCTTCGTATTCTTCTTCATGTTCTTCTTCATCTTCTACTTCTTCTTCTAGTTCTTCTTCTTCTTCTTGGTCTTAATCTCCTTCGTCTTATTGTTCTTCTTCATCTTCTTCTTATTCTTTTTCATCTTCGTCTTCGTCTTCGTCTTCGTCTTCGTCTTCCTCTTCCTCTTCTTCTTCATCTTCTTCTTTCTTCTTTCTTCTTGTTCTTCTTTGTCTTCTTCGTCTTCTTCTTCGCCTTCTTCTTATTATTATTCTTCATCTTCTCCTTTGTCTTCTCCTTCTTCATCTACTTCTTCATGTTCTTCTTCGTCTTCTTCTTCGTACTCTTCTTCGTCTTCATATTTGTTTTCTTCTTTTCCTTCTTCGTCTTCTTTTTAGTCTTCTTCTTTGTCGTCTTCTTCTTCTTTTCTTCACCTTCTTCTTTGTCTTCTTTGTATTCTTCTTCGTCTTCTTCTTCTTCCTCTTCGTCTTCGTCTTCTTCTTCCACTTTTTCTTCTTCATCTTCTTCTTCGTCTTCTTTATCTTCGTCTTGTTCTTCTTCATATTCTTGGTCTTCTTCTTCGTATTCTTCTTCTTCTTCATCTTCATCTTCTTCTTCTTCGTTGCCTTCTTCTTCTTCCTCTTCTTGTTCTTCTTCTTCTTCTTCTTGTTCTTCCTCTTTTGCTTCTTCATCTTCTTTTTCGTCTTCTTCTTCGTCTTCATCTTCTTCGTCTTATTCGTCTTTTTCTTCTTCGTTGCCTTCTTCTTCTTCTTCTTCTTCTTCTTCTTCCTCTTATACTTCTTCATCTTCTTCTTCTTCGTCTTCGTCTTCTTCGTCTTATTCGTCTTTTTCTTCTTTGTCTTCATCTTCATCTTCATCTTCTTAATCTCCTTCATCTTTGTCTTCTTCTTCATCTTATCCTTAATCTTCTTCTTCTTCTTCATCTTCGTCTTCATCTTCTTCTTTGTCTTCTTCGTATTCTTCTTCCTCTTCTTCTTCAACTTCTTCTTCATTTTCTTCCTCTTCTTTTTCATCTTTTTCCTCGTCTTCTTTTTCGTCTTCATCTTCTTCGTTTTCTTTGTCTTCTTCGTCTCCTTCTTCTTAGTCTACTTCTACTTCTTCTTCGTCTTCTTCATCTTCTTCATCTTTGTCTTCTTCTTCGTCTTATCCTTCATCTTCTTCTTCTTCTTCGTCTTCTTCTTCTTATTCTTCTTATTCTTCTTCGTCTTCTTCTTCTTTATATTTGTCTTCTTCTTTTTCTTCATCTTCTTCTCCTTCTTCTTCTTCTTCTTCGCTTTCTTCTTCATCTTCTTCTTCATTGTCTTATTCTTCTTCTTCATCTTCTTATTCTTCTTCTTCGTCTTCGTCTTCTTCTTCTTCTTTTTCTTCGTCTTCTTCTTTGTCTTCTTCGTATTCTTCTTCCTGTTCTTTGTCTTCTTCTTCATTTTCTTCGTCTTCTTCATCTTCTTCTTCATCTTCTTCTTCGTTTTCATACTCTTCTCCTTCGTCTTTTTCGTCTTCCTTTTCTTCTTCATCTTCTTCATTTTCTTTGTCTTCTTCGTCTGCTTCTTCTTAATCTACTTCTGCTTCTTCTTCATCTTCTTCTTCGTTTTCATACTCTTCTCCTTCGTCTTTTTCGTCTTCCTTTTCTTCTTCATCTTCTTCATCTTCATCTTGTTCGTCTTCATGTTCTTCTTCCTCTTCTTGTTCTTTGTCTCGTTCTTCATCATCAACTTCTGCGTCTTCTTCTTCTTTGTCTTCCTCGTCTTCTTCTTTCTTCTTCTTTGTCTTCTTCTTCTTCTTCTTCTTCTTCTTCTTCGTATTCTTGTTCTTCTTCTTCTAATTCTTATTCTTATTCTTCTTTATCTTCGTCTTCTTGTTCTTCATCTTTGTCTTCTTCGTCTTCTTTTTCTTCATCTTCTTTGTTTTCTTCACCTTCTTCTTCTTCATCTTACTCTTCTTCGTGTTCTTCTTCCTCTTCTTCAATGTCTTCTTCATCATCGTCTTCTCTGTCTTTTTCTTCTTCTTCTTCTTCGTCTTCTTCTTCATCTTCATCTTCTTCATCTTCATCTTCTTCTTCGTCTTTTTCGTTTTCTTCTTCATCTTCTTCTTCTTCATCTTCTTCTTCTTCGTCTTGTTCCTCTTCCTGTTTTTCTTCCTCTTCTTCTTTGTCTTCTTCTTCGTTATCGTCTTCTGTGTTGTCTTTGTCTTCTTCTTCTTCTTCATCATGTTCTTGGTTTTCTTCTTCAACTTCTTCGT
>NW_010143230.1:0-25853 GCF_000699245.1 Pterocles gutturalis
ATTTGTATATTTGTATATAGTATTGCTTTAACATTGTTGTAGTTTGGTTTTGTAGTTTAGTTATTAAATTGTCCTTATCTCAACCCACGAGTCCTCTTTCCCGTTTACCCCTTTAATTCTCTCCCCTGTCATTGGATGGGGGTGGGAATTGGGTGAGCGGGTGTGTGTGGCTTGGCCCCGAAAGGGCTAACCCACCACAAATATCATGCAGGTACAGGCAGCACCTGATTTTTAAAAAATAGTGCAATTTCTGATATATTGTTTATAGTGCTTTTAAATGGACAATTTGAAATTCAGAGAAAAAACTAAACCAGTCCAGGACAGGAAAGCTGTAGCTAGAAAGGAAACACACCACATCCTCATTTGCTGCACTATTCTGCATACACAGTGCAATACTTATTCATATTTCTAGTGTTGGAAATATTTATTCTGACTGATAAAGCTCCTCCTTCATGTAACATAGGAGCTCAGTATATACTGAGAAAACTCAGTGCAAAGAAAATATTTTATGGCTAAAAAATTTTCAATGTTGTACAACTGCACCATGAGAGCAGGTATATCAATAATTATATTATAATTAGTTTTTTCCCTTCTTAGGCAATACTTTGATCAGTCGCAACTGTTATTTTGTATTTAAAAAGTTTAAGGGAAACAACAAGAAAAAATTTGTGCAACTATATTTTAACATTGCAGAGGAGTCTGTATTATGTTATCTGAACACTGGTTTTCAATACAGATGTTCAGTATTTCTTATTCTTGCTTTCTCTCCATTTTATTACTGAAAGTATGCAAGTAGTGAGAAAGAAAGAGGAAGGAAAAATTAAAATCCATACAGCAGAAATGAATGCATGACTCTTTTGCTTTTCTGTTTCTTAGTGAGAGAAGTGTTCAGAATTAAGAATGCATATCATTTAAGTAATTTAAGTAAATAACTTCTACCAGCTCTGTCACTTATATAGCCTTGTATCCTACTTTCCAGAAATATAAATAGAACAGCTCCTTTGGTCAAAAAGCTCAAAATCAGGCAAATATCGAACGCACAGCAGCTCTTCTGCCTGCATATAGATTCCACTATCTAGGAAGGCTTAAGTATTAGAATGCAATGACGTTAGGAGTAGTCAGAAATAATCACTGGCATTTGACTTGGTTAGAGACTCCATTAAAATGCTTCCCCTGGAAATCACACTTACCTACCACATAATGCCAAGGTTTTGAGACCTATGCCTAGGTCAATCTGGACATGCATGAAGAGTGGTTCGGTGAAGCTGTAGGTGCTCTGCCAAGTAGAAAGGACTCCCTTGAAGAGCCATCAGGGCTCTATTAAACAAGAATAAACAAGAAGCTAACACAGGAAGAGACACGATGAAAATTTAGCTGGATTATTTTTTTTTCTTTTTGCCCCTGGATTAATTTAGTTTTGCTTTTTGCCCTTGACATCTTTGTTTCAAAAGTTTTTCTGGTAATACTATCATATATACAATATTCAAGCAGTATGAGGGGGGGGAAAAAACCCACCAAGGAAGTATCTTCTGACCTTTTCCCTGCATTTAGTGCTGCTGCAAATAAAAAAGGTGTACTCATTCCAGAGAGAAAAAAAAATGCTTCCTAGTGTTCTCTCATACAAAAGCAGTACTTTTTTTTTTTTTTTTTTCCAACAAATCAGTTTGGAACGAAACTAAAATTATTCTTTTTTCAGATAAATAGCAGAAGCCCTCTGGTAAAGAGGTGCAGTGGGGAGATGGATCACCTTTGTCAATCACTGTCTAAATAGCAGCCATTGAGTAAAACTGTTATCTTGGTTTCTAATGGTTGATAAGTCAATTCTATGAACCTCAGAGAAGAAAAATATAAAAGGAGATAAATCACTTCTGACCCCACCCCTTTTATCTAAAACTGTTAAAAGAAAGATGAGTTTTAAAGATTACTTAAAATTTAAAGGTTTCCTTATTTGTTCTCCTGTGGGTACAGTACAACAGGAAGGGGAGAGAAAAAAACATGTAAAAATCTAAATGGAGTGAGCTGCCTTTCTCAAATTGTGATTGAAGTAACATTGTGTCTTTGAGCATTGATTGGCACTAATTTGCATTAGTCTGAACATGTGTTTTTATTTTCTGTTAAACTATCATCCTGTTTGCAACACAGAATATGCTCCGATACTCTCAGGAAGTCTTCGAGTTGCCCTTATTTAGTATTATGAAAGACTCTTACACCTTTTTACTTGGCCTGTCTCTGCTGAAGTGATGTAACTGTTTATAACACTGAGATTTATGAAGAGTTTTTAAAAATCACTAATATGTAATTAATTCTGTTTTTTTCTTCCATCTTTGTAAATTGGGATGGTCTAGACTAATACTAATTTACAATCTGAGTCTGAAAACAGAGGTTTATTAGTCTTAAATAATCTGAACTCTCTTTCCAGTCAGACAGTGGTGCTCAACCTTAAACCCCAATGCCTTTTTCTACAAACAGCTACAAACATTTACACAAGCTAATTTTTCAAAGTAATATAGAAACATACAGTTCTTATATTGTAGGATATATACTTCATGTAATGGAGCATGATGCAGAAATCTTCATGCAAGATGTTTACCAGCTCAGTTCATCCACTCAGTGATACCCAGAGACTAATCATCTGGACCCTTCCAGCCAAAGAGCAGCCTTTCCCCATCACTGTGCCTGAGCTAGAGCTGTCTGCCCTTCAGGGCTGATGGGAATGGACCCCACCCACTTTCCCTTCTTACAGACATAATCTGCTTCCTAAGTAGGACAAGCGTCAATATGCTTCCCTGAGAACTGATAAGAAAGCCTTCCCAATTAGCAGTTATGAATGCTTTAGATGGCAGTGCAGGGGGGAGGGAAAGATTATACTTCTTGGAGCCCACAGCTCCTTTTTTTGAGGATAACCATGACAAACACATAAAGTTAGTTGCAATTTTTGCCCAGCAAAAATGCATGCTGTTATGTATAATTTTGAATATTTATTAGTAAGTTCAAATAGACGTAAAACTTGCATTGCAAATTTGATTTGCAAATCAAAACGGTCAAAATGGCAGTTATATAAGGTTCTTGTGTACTTCTATGGCACACAGTCCCAACACCAAATGGCTATTTATCAAACCTCAGCTTCACTCTATAGCAGATTCTGGATGATGAAGCTAAATTTTTGCATCTCTCAATGGGATTCAACCTGTATTTATGTTGCAAGATGTGTGTTGTGTCCCTGAGGGGCACCATCAGCGCTGACTGTCCCTGCCAAGGACCTCTAGGACAACCTCCACTCTGCCCAGGGCCCAGGACCCCATGTGAGCCCCCCGGGGCTGTCAGCTGCTGCTGCAGTGATGTGCAGCAGGGCCAGTCTCCAGCTCCCCAGAGCCCAGACATGGGCCCCATCACCCCAGGTCCACTTTCAGGCCCACATCCCAGCCTGGCCTTGGCCAGTCCCTGTCCCCAGGGAGGTGCCTGATGCCCAGGGCTGGGGCTGCTCCAGTGTCCCCAGCTGCCCTGTGCCTGGCTGGGGGTGGGACGGGCCCTGGCTACCAGGCCCTGCCATCACCCCCCGTGGGGACCCCCCGACACGCCTGGTCCCCAGGGAGCCACCAGTCCCAGCAGGACCATGGCAGTGAAGTATGGTTATTCTGGGTATGTCCAATATGCAGGGTAAATCAACAGAAACTAACAGGTCATTTCAGGTCTTCTTTTTGTATGATCCAAAGAGGAAAATAAATTTCTTACATTTGTAAGTAATCTACCCAACTGAATAACTGGAGAAATTTTCTTAATATTTTTAAAGATAATTGGAACCTCCAGAAAATCCTCCATCCCTTCAAACAACCACATGCCAAAGAACAGAACAAATATAGGCCTCCTTGGTTTCTAGTAGCAGAACCCGGAAGTTTATTCTTTGATTTCAGCTGACATCTTTTGCTGCAACCAGTCGTTTTTTTTTTTTTTAATTTAAGCATGCAGATCATTTGGACAATTTGATTTTTTTTTTTACAAAATACAGTGGGACTCTGTTGGAGAAAGGATATACCACACTTACCACATTGAAAGACCAGGACTTCACATATAAAGCAAGCCTCACACCCCCAAAACAACAAAAAATTAAGAGCAAACAGAAGAGCTGGTAGGAGAACACCTTTTTCAATTCAGATGAATTTTTTCAATTCAGATTCAATTTCAATATAATTTTTAGTTTTCTGCTTTTAACATCATAAATTGTTAATTTTTTGAAACAGAAGAGTCTGAATGTGTTGCTTCATAGACACCATGGGTACTACAAAATACAAGAAGTCCCTTAATATTTCCATCTTTCCTAATGAGCATAATCTTCTGCATTAACCTTTCCCCATCATTGGCTTGAAAAGCTAACTAAACTAGGCCAGGGCAAGAAGTATAGAGCTTGGCAGTCTTCAAATCTCTGGTGAACTCTTTCACAGAGTGCTAATTACAATGCAATAGTGAGAGCAGGAGCTTCTCATCACTGCTGAAGCACAAGTCAGCATTTTTAAATGGTTCACCCTGACAGCCGTCTGCTATCTGTACTCCAAAGATCTTGCTTTTAATGTATTAAAGCCAATCTAATAGAAGATCTCTTTCCTTTTTCCCATATTATCTGTAAAATGCATGCAGTCTTGTTCACTTTGCCTGCACAGCTAGTTAAAGTGGTGGTCCATATGCTTACCGTAGCTGTATGCATACTTAACTAATTCATCAACATGCAAGGGAAATACAAAACCAAATGTTCCCACAGGTGCCTAGGAATAGTCTAGCCCTACAGCATCATTAACCATATCATTAGACTGGTTCATTTTTCCATTTCCTTTCCTTCTACGTCCTGATTTTTGCGTCTCTCACATATTGTTAATTCATGTTAAAAGACACATTACAATTCTTTATGTCATAAATAATTTGCTCCCAAGCAGAAAAAGACTCCTTTAACTTTTTTAAAGTTAGATGAAAAAGTTAGCAAGGGAGTGAAAACTGAATCAAGCTTAGTTAAAAGAGCAACTGATTACTGATTTTACCGTTAATGGTGATAACATGAAAAGTGTCATTCTAGAGGAGTTACAAGAGGAAAAAACATTCTAATCTTTAAGCAGCATCACTCAATTACTAAGTGGTGTTTGATATTCATTAAATGGGGAGGTAGCTCATAATCTTTAACTGATGAATGATTAAACTGACACTGAAGTGTTAGATTAGATTTGGAATGACTGGAAAAACTTTCAACCAGAGGGAAGTCAAATCACTAGAAAGTAAATTGAATTATCTCAGGGGAAAATAAATTGTTTTAATGGTCATTGTAAAAGGGATTTCATTAATCTTTTTGTTCTTGGTTTTGTTTTGAATGCATACCTTATTTTTTATGACAAAGTCTAATATACTGAATTAGAGATCAACCTGCTATCTGTAAAATATTATGAAAAGTAAGCAGGAATTAAAAGTTTATTCCATTGTTGCTTTTGTTTGCTACTAGACAGAAATGAAGAATGTCTGTCATCTTGAAAATCATTGGTCACTGCAGAAACAAAGACAGACTTTGTGTGTTTCTTTTATATATATCCCAAGTTACCTGGCAAACATACGAAGTTCTTTATAAGAAGGAATGACTGCAGAGTTTTGATTGTCATGGTTATTATATTCTCAGTACAACTTTCTCCTGGGAAATGGAAGAACGGGTCCCTGGTTGTTTCTGCCAAACTTCAGTATATGTTTGTGGCATGCATCATAACATAATTCATAATGTTAAAGAAGAAAAAATAGGGGGAAGGGGAGATAGTGTGCAAGATGATAGAATGAGAAATATGTTCTTCAGAAGTGGGAAGAGAAAAGAACTAAGAATAAAACTGAGATTTCAGAAGTTCCTGATTTTGACCTAACTCTATTTCCATCAAATCCTTTGTTGGTAGTCTCAATGGGAACAGAAGTAAACCAATACTGAGCACTTAGAGCACAGCACGGTGAGCGGCATGGAGAAAAGAGCCAACAGGGAACAACTGTTCTATGTATTTTCTAATCAAAGATCCAGAAATATCAAATTAAACAGTTTTATTTGAGATTTAAAATGAGAAAAAGTATTATTTCTTCACACAATTAGTAGTGAAGTTATATTTTTAATACAGGATGTTGCAGAAACAAAATGATTATGACTAAACAAACTCAAAGCAGAAAAGCCATCAGGACAAAAACAATACCTCTCACTTCAAGCTCTTACTCTTGCCCCTGTTACAAATTGATGAAGTCTGGGAGAATATATCAGGTAAATATTATCATCTGATTGCCCTGATCTTATATCACTCACTACACTATTCTCCCAGTATTTACTATGGCCATTGTTGGAGACAGGAGCCTGAGCAGTAAGGAATTTCAGCCTGATTTATGCAACTGTCATATGTTTCTGAAAATAAATAAATAAATACGTGTACCTGAAGTTGATGCCTTTCTCAGATGATAAAATGTTTCATTAGAAGTGATCAGACATTTAGGAAGGAATGTATCTTAGAAATTTATTTTGATGTTTTAGTTTGTTTGGGCAACTCAAAACACTTAATCATTGTAAGTTAAAATACTTCCAATCATATTCTTACAGGCTGCAGACTGAGAATCAAAGGCAATTTCAATTATCTCAATCAGAAATATGAAGGAACTGCTTCTTTATACTTTCATAATATTACAAGGTACTTGAAGAATTAGGAAAGAAGAAAAAGAAACATGACATTATTCCATTCACTTCAAGATAATCTCTTCTGGAATGCAATAGGTTTTGCTGGCCTGGAAAAATGAACTTTCCATTTATGTTTTAAGTGTACTTATCACTCTGTTCTGTTCCAGACATTTAGTAATAAAGTAATTAAAATGGCTAGTGCCACATGTTTTCACTTTATGATTCACATTTTTATCTGACGTAAGCTGGCACAAAGAATAGAATTACACTGTCAATACTGTTACCAATAAAGTCTTTGTGTTTGCAACAAGCAGGACAGCTTAGCTCTTTTCAGGAGATGGATGTAAAAGAAGCCTGGTGAACTCATAGAGTCACATGACTTGAAGAAAGTGCATGCTATGAGAAGTTATACCATGCTGATGTAACAATAGAGAAACAACCAATTTCAGATTTCACTGAAGTTCTGCAATTGTGAAAAGAATAAAAATTTCAGCTGGTGTGAATTTTCTGATCAATCAGATTTTTTTAATTTAAAACATTTCAACAAAACAATATCAATTATTAAAACATTCTGAAGGAGCACAGGCAGAATTAACTTCAAGGATTTAATGGTTTCATGTGAGCTTATGTGCCACACCACCAAGGAACTAGACATAGTCAATTCTGTTAAACGGAAGAGGACTGTTCCATGACCCTGAAATCAAGTGGCAAGAACTGACTCTTA
Organism: Pterocles gutturalis; assembly: GCF_000699245.1. Classification (NCBI taxonomy): domain Eukaryota; kingdom Metazoa; phylum Chordata; class Aves; order Pterocliformes; family Pteroclidae; genus Pterocles; species Pterocles gutturalis. Next base: position 7,392 of record NW_010143230.1, read on the forward strand.
TCCCCGCTTGTTAAAATTAGTCTTGTGTAAAGCAAATTGCCCATGTGTGTACTGAAAAGCACTCTGCCTTGAATCTCCCCTGGGTCCTCTGTGCTCTATTCGACAAAATTAGTATTTTTTCTGGAAATGTGGGGCATGAAGGTCTACAGGTTGTTTGAGCATACAAAGCTGTTGAGAGAGAGATGAAGAACTGTCTAAAGGAGAAAAAGCTGAGACTGGTGGTAGTTTGTCAGTATTGCATTTGGAGATCTGTGTCAGGGCCATGAGTGCAGCACCCGGCTCTGCCACCCTTCCCCTCTTCTCAGGCTCTGGCTGCTGGTGCTCAGGCCAGCTCTGCTGCAGCCTGGCTGGGTAACCTGGGATCAAACTGCTGGGATGGAGGTAGGGCAAGAAGTCCTTGGAGATGCCTAACCAGGACCTGTCCCTGGTCCTTGGCTCACGAGGTGCATTTGAGCTCCGTGCCCTTGGTGCTTGCCTTGGCTTGGCTATGTTGTACATATGTTTGTACCTTGCCAATCATGTTCTGACTCGCTAACTTGACATCCTTTAACCTCGGATCTGCCCTGTTGCTATAGAATTATTGAGAAGTCACTGAACAGTGGCTAGCCCTGATTATTTGCCCCACTTTTCTCGCATGAACACTGTGGGATCCGGCTCTGGTTGCCGAGGCCACTGCCCCACCTGCCTTGCTGTCACCCTCAGCTCCCTATCCTCTTTGCCTTGCAGAGCAGCCAGCTCTCACTGCTGCCTGACGGTAGGTCCCCAGAGAGCAGCCCCACAAGACCACATCTAGGAATTGCATTAGTGAGACCTAACCAGAGCAAGCCTAAAAGGAAACAGGAAACAAACTAACAGCTGAGCTGTGTGGGTACTCAGTGCATGTGTGCACTGTCCTCCTCTTCTATAGCAAACCCACCTGGTCTGTGATTCTGCCTTGCTTCACAGTGCAGAGCCCTTCAAAGGCTGCACAGCTGGGAGCCTGGCAGCTGGAAGCCCCTGGCTGTGCTGGCTCCAGCCTCCATTTCCATGTCAACAGCAGACAGATCTCTGCTCTGGCGCCTGGAGCACCTCCTTCCCTCCTTCTTCACTGACCTTGGCATCTGCAGAGTTGTTTCTCTCACATATTGTCACTCCTCTCTCTGGCTGCTCTTGCTGTTGTGCAGCAGATTTTTCTGTTTCTTAAATACATTGTCACAGAGGAGCTACCACCATTTCTGATGGGCTGGGTCTTGGCCAGCAGCGGGTCCATCTTGGAGGAGTCTGGCACTGGCTCTGTCGGACAGGGAGGAAGCCTCTAACAGCTTCTCACAGAATCCACCCTTGTAGCCCCACCCCACTACCAAACCTTGCCAGACAAACCCAATATGCTCATCTTAACACAAGGTTAAAATGAAGCCAGTCCTGGGTCTTTCTGGCATTTTCATGGAATCAGTTCCTGGATGTACAGCAAGGAAGGTAGAAGCAGCGAGAGCCCAGATCTGAAATAGGGTTATTCAAGCTTCTAATTTTTGTCACTAAAGTGATAATCCTAAGGTGATATATCACTAAAGTGAATCCTGTGGGATTGGATTCAAAGGGTTTGAGTCTTTCTGGGTGATCTCTGGCTCCAGACGTATTCATCTCTCAGTGCTCCTTTGCCTTGCTGGTGCTGACATTGAGCTAGGAGCCTGGAGGGCCTTGAATGGGCTGAAAACACTCTGAGAGCTTCCCACTGAGTGCTTCCTCATACAGAAGAAGGCTTGTAGAGAGCAAAATGCTGGATGAATGCCATTGATCAGTAAATCTTATAATCATATCTGATTACTAGATAGGTAAAATTGGGTTTCACTCTACAGTGCTGTAGATGAACTTGGAATAAATACATAATATAGGATGATAATTTTTCTTAAATAAAAAGCAATTATTTTTTGAATAAATTATTTGGAAAACATTATTCAAACATTTTAGCTAAAGTTATAGATATTTTTCAGAAAAATAGTTCTTTCTTTTTGGCTAATAAGCATTTTTTTTTTTTGTTCAGAAAATAATAATTTTTGTTTGAAAACCAAAAAGAAAAGAAGAAATTAAGATGGTTACAAATGGTTTAACAGCTACCGAATCTCAAATTAAAATATAATTTAAAGTTGAAATCCAAAATCTGTTTTTGTTTCCCAAAAAACATAGCAAAGAGAAAACATTGGGAGTAGGATTTGATGATCCTTATAAGTCCCTTCCAACTCGAGATATTCTGTGGTTTCATAACACAACTTTGGGGACATTTGCATTAGATAGTGTTTCATTATAGAATGTATAGATATAATATTTTATTGCTATTTTTGAATGTGTTTGATTTTACAGTCCAAAAATTACTAATTGTCTTAACTATAACCTTTCTTAATTAACCTATAAGTAACACTCTAATAATGGCAATCTAATTTAAGATGACATTTTTAAACAGTTGATGAAAGGCACAACATTATCCAGAGTAACAATATAAAAGCCACATTTACCTAATTCAAGCTAGAGTAAAGAAGGAAATGTCTAATAATATCTAAAGTAAAAAGTCACTCTGGATACTACCTGAAGACTACTGGACTACAATTTTACACTTGACTAAACTGAGGTTCCACTAATGTAAGGACTCATACTAGGCGCAACATCTGAAATCAACATGTTTAGCTCATCATCCAATGCAAGATTTTGACAAAAGTCTCGATGTGATGAGGATAGCATGGGGTTTTTGAGTAGAGATAGTTTTTAATATGACAACTCACATCTATATTGCATTGTGGGGTTTAGTCATCTGAGAGACATAGGCAGTCACTAAGAACACATAAAACTGCTACAGAGATACCAATGCACTGAATTGACGAGACAATTTTACAAATAGCATGTGTGTGTCAGAAGTAAGAAATAGCTGATTTTTTTTCTGCTATAATGCTTTCCGTTGGAAAATGCCAATTCAGCAAAATCAGCCCATTGCACAAGAATATCCATTTCATTGACACTTCTGTTGAAGAACTATATACACGATTCTTTTCAATCAGGTCAAAGAAATAGCTCATTTTGACCTCTATATTAATATAATGCAATCATTGCATCTATAAAATCAAACCAAAACATTTCAGCCTTAGCAAAACAGATCTATTTTAAATATACCTGAGTGGAACCATTCTATAAAGCCAAATGAAATATTTTCAAGTTTCCAGAATGCTACTTTTGAACTCCATATTTTTAATACCTTTTGGTTCAGAAAATGCAACTGTCAAATATTAAAAGTCTTAGACTTTAAGAAACTATTGTTCCATGCTCTGATGAACTATGACTAGAACAGAAAGAAATTAAGACACCAAGAATTTAGCAGTAGGACCACAATTGTTTATAATGACTAATACTTCTCAGTGTTTGATTTGGCTTTGAAAGTGACAGATTCTCAGAAAGTGATAGGCCATATACACCAAGATTCCTCTTCAACATATTGTTTGTAAACTTCTCCACGTTCTTCAGAACTGATATAACCATAATGTTTTATCTCTCAGGTAAGAGATAAAGTTGAATAAAGAGGTAAACTAAAATAAAGTTTATCTCTTAGTTAAGAGGTAAAATAATTTATCTCTTAGAGGCATCAAGTAAGAAGCATATAAAAACGCAGTACAGGGGCCTTCTGTATTGCTCTGCATTTTGGTAATTAAACACAGTTTCAAGATCCATTAACTGTTTTTCAACCTTATCGATTTCTGGTTCACACTCCTTTTTTTTTTTTTTTTTTCCTCCCTCAGTGGAGTTGTAGACAATTTCAGAAGTTCTGTCCATAAATTGCATCACATATATAAATTCAGTTTTCTCACCTTTCATGGAACCCTTTGAAACAGCCTATACAAACCCTATATTTTAAAGCACTGAATACCAAGTCAATATTTTCTGAAGGCAACAGTAACGTACTCCATAAACATCTTTTTACAGATTTTTCTGTTTTCCTCAGAGTGTGAGCTTTCATGTAAAAATAAATTCTCACATCCCTTGGCTGTGGAAATTGCCTTCATTCCCTAAATCAATAGATTTTTGTCTCATTCATTCTACAGTCAAGACACAATGAACAATATAACACCTGCAGAGGTGTGGATGTCTTTCATCTGAATAGGATTTTAACTTTAAAGTCAGTATTTGACTCTTTAAATGCTTAGGGCTCAATTTTCAGTTTGTAACAAACTGCAGAGAGTTTGTGATCAAAATCACACTTTAGTTTCCAGTTATTCTTGTTTCAGCAGAAGTAAACCTAGTATTGCTTACTTCCCAATGTACCTGCAGGGAACTACAGTCTCACCACCTTGATAAGCACCCCAGGGAGCAGGTTTCTGCACAGCTTGTGCTGCAACTGCAGTAAGGCCTGTCTGGCAGGGAGAGAGTACCTTCAGCCTCTTTGTTGCACAGGTCTGTTGAGGGAATTACAGCCTTGTCCCATGGTTCACAAGGCAATTTAACAAATAGATTCCAGGTGGTCAAACCTGTATTTTTACATGCAGCATCTGACACATACACTGAATGTTATGCAATCTCAATTAGAACAAAAAATAAAATGTCTTTTTTTTTTATTTCATGCAGGTGAGCAAAAACCAAACTAAGCTGAACAGCATACAAACATATTCTGCCCTTCGTTCTATGCAGTTCTTAAGTCTCAGCCATAATTATAACCATTTTTACAGTGTTAAAGACTCACTGACTTCTCATGGAAAATATTGACAGACATTCAACACTGGAAAACAATCTGCCCCCTCATGAATTATAATGACAAACTGTCTCCACTCTGACCTGGTGGAAACATTGATTAAAACTATTTTGCTTATGTTTCACACTTGGGATAAAAATGTTTGCATAGATTTTCTTGTAAAAGGAGAGAGGCTGTAGTGGCAAATATGTGAGCATCTAATATTATTGGAAGGTATTTCTGAAAACACTTAAGATTTTTAAAGTAGAAAGCATTTGAGACAAAATTAAATGTAGTATTGAAATTGTAAGGGAACTTCCCAAGAACACTGTAAAATAAAAGAAAGCTGAGATTTTCTCTTGGATTCCAAGTGATATGGATAAGTATCTGAAGTCTGATGTAACATCTCCAAACTTAGCATATGCTTTGCTGTATGAGCGCTTGGGCCCCACTTATTCTATTTTCCAGGACTGCTCATGTATTGTGGATATTAATTTCTTTAGGCATCATAAATTAACCTAAAGTTCCCTGGACTAGTGACCCAGGCAGACTCAGGGGAGTGCCTCTGCTCTAAGAAGAGAGGGATTTACATCCATATTGCTGTACACAGATAGTCAGTTTTGCTGAAATCTATAAGAGATGCTCAAGAGGTTAAATGTGGTTAGATATTTCCCACACAGGATGTAGAAAATCTGAGCACAAAGTTTTGTTCAGTCTGAGGGGCATGTAGTCCCAAAGGACCACCAAATTGATAAAAATAGATAAAATAGATATGGATGCTGAGAAACAAAGAAAAATTCCCTCCATCCCTTCTTCCCAGGCTTAACTTCACTCCTTCATTCTCAACTCTTTGACCTCACCTCATCTTGAGCAACGCAAGGGGAATGGGGAATGGGTGTTACAGTCAGTTCACAGCAGTTCCTGTATGCCCCTTCTTCTTCCTCACACTCTCCCCCTGCTCCTGCATGAGCTCCTTTCCACAGACTGCAGGTCCTGCCAGGAGCCTGCTCCAGTGTGGGTGCTCCATTGGCTACAGCTTCCTTCAGGGAATATCCATCTGCTGCAGCATGAGGTCCTCCATGGGCTGCAGCGTGGATAGCTGATTCACCACGGTCCTTCATGGGCTGCAGAGGCACAGCCTACTCCACCTCAGCCCCTCCATGGGCTTCAGGAAAATCTCAGCTCTGGCATCTGGAGCACTTCTTCATGTCTGCAGGATTGTTTCTGACATTATTTTTTTTTCCTCTCTCCTTTCTCTCACAGACTGATGTGCAGCATTTTGCCTTTTCTTAAATAAGTTTTCCCGGAGGCACCACTAGTGTCACTGATGGAACTGGCTGGAGTGTCATGCATAGGGCAGCCCCTGGCCTTTCCTCACAAAGGTCAGCCCTGTGGTCCCCCCTCTGCTACGAACACCTAGACACCTACGCCCAATACAGTTACAAAAAAATCTGACACTTCCTTCCTGAAAATTATAAAATAGCATTCAATTATCATTTTTACATCTTCAGTAAAAACTTCCCAGAAAGGAGTGAGCTTTTTTTACATCACCCTATAACTTTCTCCCTTCCTTGCATTTTAATGCTGACAAGATTGCTTTTTTTATTTTTCCATTTTCCAAAAGAAAAAGCAGATTTTTTCCTGTCTGTGATTAAAAGAACCATAAAATTCTGGCTTAAAACCCCCTATGAATTATTTTTTTTTATCCTGCAAATGTTTCTAATTAGCTCGCTGGCTGAAGTGGTAAGATTCATTAATAACAGACAGGGATTTTCTGGTGTTTTGTTTTCCTAATTAGAGGTCAAAAATCTTTGGAACAATTACAAACAAAAATAGATGCAGGACATACCTTTAAGGCACGAGAAGCACACAGCTCATAGCCATTGGAACATGTGGATGTAAAAAATTTATATACATTTCAAAAAATGCATTTTTAGAAGAAAGAGCCATTAGAGGCTGTTAGAATCAAGGATTCCACTCTGGCTTTATCAACAGATAAGATAATTCTAATAGCGCACAACTCCTCTTTTCTAAGCACAAGAATAATTAATAGGTTAGGATTGAACAGAAAATGAAGAAGACCTGTTTATTCCTGTGACACTAATAACTCCAAAAGTGCCCCATTTTTGTAAGACTTAACTCTGTTTTGCCATTTGTGCAATTCATGTAATGAATTTCAGTAGAGAATGACCCCCAAAATAACTTTGTTCTCAGAAAGAGGAAGGAGGAAAAGCTATACATAAAGAACAGAAGAACAGAGGCTGATGAAGGAAGAGTTTAAAAACTACAAATGCAAAAGTATTCACCTTTCTGTCTCTTCTGTGCCTGATGGTGCATTTCAGACTGATTTCAGAGACGAAGAACTGCAGTAGTTGACCTTGAAAAACTAAAGAACAGTTGTATCAGCTTTCCCTTCAACCATGTGTCAGATAGGATTGGTTCCTAATCCAGACAAGGTGAGGAAGTTTTTTTGGCTAAGATATTCACAGAAAGTCAGTTATTTGGGAAGAGATTTTAGTATTTGTTCTGTATTTTTTGTGTGTCTGGAAGAGCACACAGAGGAACCATTGTCTATAACTACAACCTCTTCAGTTATAATGCAGCTAATTAATAGCAATCCATTATGTCATTTATACTATATAAAACTTAACTTTTCTTTCAGGAGCCAGATGCACTGTTAAATAACCACTCAGAGCAAAAGGTTTTTACATTTTTAAACCTCAGTGCCTAAGTTCTAGCTAATCAGCATTGTATGCCTTCAACATCTGTGCACTCCAGCTGGTTCCAAATGTAATTTTTTAAAAGCTGGGGTTTTTTTAAATGCATTTATTTGATTGGAGTTGTAGAGGAAATTTAGCAGCAACCTTATGCTGCTATTTTTAGTGTCACTTTAGATTAAAACTAACCTTCTTGTTCATTCAAGCAAATCTACACCACTAGATTGATTATAAATTGGGTTGGTGACAGGAGCTACTGTTTCCCTGGCAATGCTGAAGAACTAGAAAGGCACAAGGGCAAGATTTGCAAAGTAGACTTGGATGTGTATTTGTCTTGCTAGGTGCCACTGGCAATTACTAAATCCAACTTATTTACCACTTAAAATCCTCAGTTTCTGTTTGTGCAGTGAAGAACTGAACTGATTTTATGCTTAGTTTAGAGCTCAGTTTTGGACTGATTTGCAGACCAACCATTCTTACTTACCTACATACTCTGATTCAATAAGCATGCTCGGAACTTCAGACTCTGCATAAATAACATCAAGAAACTATTCAATATGTAATTGGGGTTTCTATATGAAATATGGAACATCAAATGAAATTCCTTTCTTTGATCTGTAGTATGACTTTGTATTTCAGTTTCTCACATCCTCCTTCCTTGTAGGTAAGGCAGCACAAGCAGCAACTGATTTTTTCTTACTTTGGTCTGCTTTATGCATCCTATATGCTTGCTTTGCCAGAAAATAACAATGACACTGTGGACAGATGATTAGTACAATCACCAGGGCTCCAGATCCTCATTAACATCCCCCACACTGCAGAGAAGTTTAACAAGAAAGACTTTGCCACACCATAATATACCTCAAAGAGACATATAGAGTCAACTCATGCATAAAAACGTTTCACATGTCTGAAATTAAGATTAAACTTAATAGAACATGGGAAACCAAATTTTTAATTAGGAGAAATGTCTGGCAAGACTATCCAATGTCCAAAGTGGGAATACTGTTATGCAGCCAGAAAGATTTCTCTCTAAAAGTTAGATGTCAAGTTATTGGATTAATCAGTTAGTTTCTGTTCATGATATTTCCTAGTAGTTAGCCTAGATGACTCCCTAGTGAGTGTATGGATTTACCTGAGCCTTATATGTAGGTGTCTGCCTCTTCCTCTAATTTTAAAGCATGCGTTCCTATACATTTATGGACCTTGTACATATATCCTTATACATATATCAACCTTCCCTTCTCCCTTCTCTCTTCACTTTTATGTGCGGCATTAGGATTCTTTTGGCATACTATATTGGTTTGAGCATTTTAGTCTGATAAGTATGCATTTCATGAAAGGTGCATCCTTTACAATAAAGGCAGCAGAACTGGTTGTTAAACAAGCAGCCAGTTCCTCTATAAAACATTTGGTTGTCCCTTGAGTAAATGAATTACATCAACATAATCACCAAATAAGGCAACAATCTCGCAAACTTGGTATCAGTCTCAGTCAAGTCACTAGAAGTTCAAAAAGCACGAAGTTAGAACAAATATTCCCTGGGGGCTAAAATCTCAGACATAAACAGGTATATACTTATCTAAATATCAATTTTCTACTGCATTTCCTATAATCAGTGCCATCTCCATCTGCTCAAAGTCATGTTTCTGCTGCTAGACATACACAAAGTTAGTACTGTCTTCAAGTCAGTAAACTGCTCAGAGCTCAGCTCAACCTGAAGCTTAGACAATCCTCCAAATCATTCTTGCCAGTGGCCTGAATCAATAGCAGGCATTGAATACACCTGAAGATAGAATCTTCCTAAAGCACTACCAAACATCTGATTGCGTTACCCCAGAACAGCTATATATTTAAAACATAATAATTTTCCACTGTACTTGTGGAAACAAGGGAGGTTTCCTGCCTAACTGGAGCTGGACAAATGTCAGACCTGTTTTCTCCCTGCAGTTCAACCCTGGCTTGCCTAAGGCAGTTGCCTTCTGAAAAATCTTGGGTAAGACATGTACCTTGTGGCAACAAGACACCTAGGAATTGGGCATTGCAAAGCAAAAATGTCTTCAAGGACCTGGACCTACAATATTATTTCCCCTGGATTTCTTGTTTTCTTCAGATACGTGTTTCAGTGCATTTCTAAGCTTCATCTGGGAGCACACGAAATTACCATGTCCATTGAAGTTTCTGGTACCTGAGACCTTTGTTACAATATGCTCCAAAATGTGGTTCAGAAATTTGCTCTGTGATCTCCATTGGTCATAAATTGCACTCTGCCTGACAAATGGAATAGCTACTTATTTGAAATGTTTTTAAAGTCTCTATCATTCTACTTGTTTTTGCGATTACTGTAGGTCTACAGATCTTTTGGTTCAATGGTTCTCCCTCTCTACTCAAATATGAAACTTGTATATTCTGATGCTAAAACACACTGCAGGCTGTTGTGGAAATCCAGGCATGTGAAGAAAACAGAGTGGCCCTTTTTCATAGTTATTGCTATTTGTTTGAAACTCTCCTGGCATTTTACAGGCAATAGAGAAAGAAATGAACCTTATTTTCTGGCAGATCTGCAGTTTTAGGTGCTTTGTTTGCTTAAAAGAAAGGTTTGTCCTTTGCAAAAGAAATTACAATCATACATCTTTTCTATTCTGTTCTGGCTACTGGCTCCAATATACACAATGAAGAATCCAGATGTTACAGAAACTTGTAAGTTACTAAATTTTTATTTTAATTTAAACCTTGCATTTTAATACATCACTCCTTGATGAAACTCAGAAACCACTGGCCAATGAACAGATACGAGCAACACTATAGAACACAGGAAACATTTTAGGAAATGCTGTACGCTAATAAAGTCATGGAACGTGTAAGTTTCCAGAAGAGATTTGGATCAGAAAAAAAATGCTGTTCTGCAAGCAAGTCTTAAAATATTCTTAACTTACCAGATATCTGCCATGAATCCTGGATATTTAAAACTGCTTTAGGAACTTTTTTTTTTTTTTTTTTTTCAGCTGGGAATTGGTCAAATTACAGAGCAGAAAGCTCTCAACCTACTAAATACCTGATAATTGTATCTTATCTGATTAAGCACCATCACTTTATGGCTTTATATCCCATTTTCAGTGTATGATATAATCAATTAATTCCTCTTTTAAATTTATTTGCAACATTGATAAGAAATTGAAAAACACTTTGCCTCAAAACCGAATGAAAATACATTGTTTTAAAGAGACAGACAATATCAAAAGAGGGAGGGGAGGACTGCCAAAGCTGACCAGGTACAGTTCAGTTGTTGAAGCTGTGTTTAATAGCAGTCTCAGCTATTAAATTCTTGCAACCAAAGAGTCTACCTGTAAGTCAGTTGTGATCTTTAACATGAACAAACACAAACAGGACAAAGTCAGTTCAAAAGTAGATCAGTACTACTTACAGGGAGCTGGCAGAAAATGGCATCAATAAATCTTATACATCAGTTGACTTAGCACGATGCTTTTCTTTGTATCAAAATGAAATGAGCTTTGAGAGCTACTTGGATTCTAAGGTATTTGGACATAAGCTTTTTTTCGCTGTTTTTGTTTTGTCCTCAGAAAAAGTTTTATTGTTTGTGTGAGTGTCTCCATACAAATTAAGTCAGGCAGAAAGTACAAATCAGCGACTTTGAAACAGCAGCAGTCTCTCCTGAAAATGACAGGACCTGGGGACATAAAAGTCTCTAAAGACACACAGTCATCTTTAAGCACTGCACAGAATTCTTTAGTGATTGTTCACTGCAGTTGTATACTTGATATGATGATTCAAAAGAATGATTTGGTGAATGGAAGAGTAGACTCACTAAATAGGTTGATAATGTCACAAAATCGTAAGTTCCAAGACAGAACATCTAAAATTGACTCGAAAGTTTTTTGCTTCCAAGTACCATACAGTCATATAGGATATTAAAGAAATTAAAACAGAGCAACTAATAAAATAGATAGTGACTTTAAAAAAAATCAAGGAATGTTTGGGATGCTTGACATTATGAAACCAATGTAAAGTGTTCCAACACAAGAACTACCCAAAACTTCCTAACTCGGGATCTGTTGTGGGTATTCACAGAGCATCCAGTGAGACTTTAGCTTATCAATAAATTAAAACATTATTAAAACGGCACTAATTATCCATATACTTTCACTTGAACATGATTATACTCTTTAAAGCAAAACAGCAATAAGGACATTTTGCTGTGTCAGAATAATAAAGTCTTCATTACACTTAACTCTAGTTCAATTTTTCTTCTTCCTTTTTTTTTTTTTTTTTTGTTTTTTCTTAATGGGGAAAGCTATAGCAATCTTTGCTAATGTTAATAGGCAGTGGAGAGACTTAAAATAAGCATGTACCCTAAGGACAGGCATTAAAGAACAAGCTCATGCATTTTTTACCCTGGAGGAGATGTTAGGTTTGTGGGTCACTGATTCAGCAAGACTGAGATAGAAGAAGGTGACCTGAACATTGACTCTTGCAATAGCTAGAGAGAGAGGTTAAAGGGGAGCTGGTTAACCTTTACAATACCAGCTACTATATACAAATTGTTTTAATTGTTTTAACAAAACTGTGCCCCCTGAAGGTGACGGCATTCAGCGCCTTTCCCATATGAGGGCATTGTCCTTCCCTGGAAAGCTGGAATTTTTGAATCTTTTTTTTTACTTTTTTTTTTTTTTTTTTTTTTTTCTGCCCAAAAGCTGGTTAAAAAGACTAAAAAGAGTGAACAAGCACTACATTACTGCCACAAATATTAATTGACTATTTATGGTTGAAGTGAGCACTGGGGCCTTCATGTCCCAGGCATGCTTCCCACAGCTCTCTTCTGTTTCTGGGGGTAAGAGCAGGGTTTTACTGTCAAGTGTTTGTGAGACTTCTACAGATTCCAGTGAGGGTAAAGTTAAAAGCACTTTTTTTTGCCCCCTTTTAAGTTAAGCTTCCTTTCCACTCTAGGAAATTGACACTTCTTCCCTTGTCCATTAACTTCCTCAGGTTTCTGAAAAGATGCCAGTGAAAATATGACCACAAGCTCTCCTCTCATTCCCTTGTGGCCTCATGTGATATGTGAGAAAGTATGTGGATGGTCTTGTGGGATATTCCTTCCATAATAAGTCTGCTTTGGGGGAAGACAGGTAATAAATAAAATTGAAATCTACCTATAGCTATTTTAGGTCCCTGAAGCCTCTAAATCAAGACACATAATGGCCTGGACAATGCTTTTTAAATAAAACTGGATATTTACTTGTTATAATCTTAATTTTTTTTTAGAGGAGAAAAATGTCTGGAGAACCAGTGAAGCAAAACCTGGCTGTCTTTTTCAGATCTTGAGATCATAATACCAGAGGTGCTAACTTACCTCTTCCACAGTAGAAAACAGTGGTTGTGGTAGCATTTTGGAAGTCCTCATCTCAGAAGTATTGAAGGTTTCTCTGAAGAACCAGTAGAACTGAGACTCAGAAGCCCCTTGAGTAGAGTCATGAGCAAATGATTTGCTGACAGAGCTAACACTGGAAAACCAGTTAAAAAGAACCTCCAAAACAAACCACAACACTGCTGATTATGAGGAATTCATGCAATAGTTTTGGATGACTAAAAGATAAAGGGGTAAAAAATGAAATATTGAAATAGTTCATTCTGGTAGTTCCAAAACACTGCTTTTTCATTCATGTAGAAGTGAAATTGCTTTGATGAACAGAAGTGTCTCTAGGAAACCTAATTAAGCTATCTAATCTCATCTTTTCCACTTACCTAATTCAAAACAGGTCCTTTGACCAATTTTTCTCACTGTTTCAATGATTTCTTTTAATATTAGTCTGTAAACAACTTCACACAAAGTAAATAAGTTTCAACATGAGCTATGCAAACAACTCAGTATCTCTTACAGTCCAAGTGGTAGTTGCTCTAAGGAAGAAGAAAGCTTCCAAGACTGAGACAGAAATGTAAGCTTTGTACAGGGTGTCCAATATCCCATTTTAATACAATAACCAGTTGTTTGGAAGTGGAAAGGGAGATCAGGTCCATATTTCTGGTGTGGTATGAGGTCTACAGCATTAAAACTTCACGATGTTGACCTAAGATCTTGCTTTTCCTAGAAGTGCCTGGGGCTAAAATAAGTGTACTAAACAACTAGCTTTTAAATGAGTTAATGACCAAGAAACAGAGTTTTGAGTGAACCTGAACTGGCCTTTTTTTTCTCTTTCATTCTTCTTAGGTTTTCCTGAATATTTTTATTACAAACCTAACTTATATCACCAGTAGTTACCATTCTCATTTTCCAGAGGGGAAAAAAAAAAGCCATTATTTTTCTGTATAAAATTAACACATTTTAAATCTGATATTTTTAGGTCAATTTTATTTAAATATTTATATACCTTTGGCTTGTTTTATCATAGCAAAGCTCAAAGTACTGGTCTTTGCATTTGGACTACAAAGCAGCAAACCCTATGGTTTTTCTCATTTTCTCCAAGCAGTGAATTACATTATTTTATTCTAAGCTCCAAAAAATATGACGACTCACCTCCTTTCTCATGGAGTTAGATAGTTAAATTATGAAAGTCAGAGTAACCCTGGCCCTGCTCAGTCAGAGACTGGAAAACACTAGATGAAACATTAAATGTGACTCAGTGTTCTTTCTGTAAGGGTTTAGTGCCAAGAGCAGAACAGTGGGTGTAGGTAGTTACTGTGTTCAGGCTTCAGTAAGCTTCATCATGATAATTAATTCATGAGATAAGGACGGTATACATGATTAAGGTCATTTCATCACCAAACAAAAAGTGAGAAGAAATCTCTTGGTCCTGTTGTTTGTTTATAGATTGCTATTTATAAGTCTGGGTTCAGAGGGGAGTCTAGAAACCAAAGGCTCTTTTGATGATTTGTGCGACATGTCTTCAAATGGAGAAGCAAATATGATGGAAAGCTCCCTAGGGGTTTTCTTCTGCCTGCAAGCATAACCTCTCTCTTACCTGGATTTAGTTTCAATTAACTCCTCGTCAGCTATGTGCTGAGCTCAGCCAGGCACCAGGACAGTCAGCAAACTTCATGAGTTGTGACAAATAAACAGATTTGAATGTAATCCAAACAATGCACCAGAGCCCATCATATCCTAGACTTATATTTTTGGTTGCTAACCATGAATATCCTGATTCAGCCTCACTCTGCATTTTTGAGTGGTTATTTGTGCTCCGACACAGTGACTAGACAAGGTACCTTCTCTAATCTGATCATATTTTGCATCCTTTTTATTTCAGTGGCAGTGAATGGATCTCTAGACATTTGGTTTAAATGTGTTTAAGGACTACATTTGCTTTCTACTTTTCTTTAGGTCTGCTAAGTAACATCTACATTTGTGTATCTGCAAGACATGTAAATCACTTACTACCTGTACAGTCAGCAACTATATACACATATCTATTATTGTAAAAGGGTTTGACCCAGGCTAATTTAAATGCAGTCATAAAAAAAAATGTTTATTCAGAACAAGGTACCTCTTAGAATGATTTCGAAAACTGCCTGGAGCTGACTGACAAAAGGAACATCTTTAGATGTTACCTCTAACCATGATCTGATATTAAAATAAGTTTTATTTACTGTCACTAGAAAGCCAGCTTCTGCATTACTTTCATAGGGTTGTTTGGTATGTCAGAAACTGTGATAAAAGACATTGCTTGGGTAGAAGCTATTTGCCAAAAAAAAAAAAAAAAAAAACCAAACAAAAAACTCAGCATCTCATTCAAGAAGAGCGTGACGACGAAAGAAACTTTTTAAAAATAAGCCCAAAACTCTAAACAGGGATGCCTTAGGGTATGTTGGTGATCCAGACTTATTCTAACTCCTTAATGGGATGGGAACCTGGACAGGTATTCATTGTATAGCAGAAATTACATCAGAAGTTCTTGTATGTAGCTATTATGTTCCTACAGACAACATCTGCTCATAAATTTTGCGTGAGTCTTCCGGAAATCTAGAAGAAATCTTTACAGAATTACTCAGTACATGTAGGCTTGGTTTTCTTTCACTGGTTAATAGCTGGGAAGGTCCTAAGGAACCTAAGTGGTAGCCAGTTTCTGCTTACATATCAAGTAGGATGCAGGGAAGTTACTGAGCCAGTTGCAGAGGTCTACCATACAGAAGATAGTCCTTCCCATGAAAATCAGAATGAAGATGGGAATGACATTTCTCCATCCAATAACTTATTTTAGTAAGAAGTCTAAGATATTGCTTCCCACAAAACAATATGTTCTTTTTACTATAGACATTGTACAAGTTAATATCAACCTATTATCGTACTAATGCTAACAATTTCCAGCTGTGTTTGTTACTGCTGGAAAGGGTTTTTTCCTCCCTTTTAGATATTACAAAAGAATGCAAAAGAGTGCAGACTGAGTATTTTACCAGCTTTTGTCTAATATAGCTGTGAGGATACTGCATGATGAAATGTGGTCTAAGAAATACTTAAAGCAAGCACTGAATGTTATGGTTTGTTTTTGAGAATTCATGCAGACCAGGTGACACCCCAGATGCCTGCAGAAAGTGCCTTGAGGAAGATCCCCATTGATATCCTATTAAGCGGTCACTTTCTAACCAGTGTGTAGCAATTTAATGCAACTCTGTGATAAAGGTGAAGGAAAGAAGCAGTGAAGCTTCAAGTTGTATCTTGGGTTTTGTTTTTGTTTTTTTTTTTTTTTTTTTTTTGTTACAGTTATAGTATTCTCATAAGCAAGGGGGAAATTATATTAAATTAACTAAAAGAAAGCATAGAATCCACTAAAAGTGGTAAATATCAGTAGCAAAGTGGCAGAACAGAATCTTTGGAAGATATCCTCAGAGTTCAAAATGACCTCAGCAGTTTGCAATGATCATCAGTTGAAAAGTCCTGATACTAATGACAGTACTAAATGGACAGTACCTCCTAGGTAGACAATCAAAGAAGTGTGAGCGTGCTCTCAGAGGCAGCTAATGAGCACTAGTGGCAATGGAAAGGCTTCTGCTGGGTATTAGACATTGATTTCACAATGGCATTTAGGAAAAATTTAGAATCAAAATTACATCATCAAAATCACTAAAAAATTTAGAAAATTTGAATGTGAAGACAGGTTAAAGGATTTTTCCTCTGATTAGAAAAGACTGCGACTGAATTTTCCAGTATAAAATGTTGCTATTAATGAGTATGATCTACTGTTTTTTATGTCCCCTGAGTGCAGTACATTAAATATTCAGCTTAATTTACAGCAAATAAAATTTTAGATAGATGAGAAAATACGCTTCTAACTATAGTTAGTTAAAAGTCAGAACAGGCTGTTTAATAGGCTGCAGCAACAGTATAATTTCAAGAGTTAAAAGAAGTCATACAAGCTTCTGTCAGGGACAGCCTGTCTGTATTTGAATTGTCTCAAAAAAAAGGAGATAAATTATCTTTTGAGGTAAGGGTTGTTGGGGCTTTTTTCTGTTTCTATGCTCTTCCTGTTTAGGAAAGTTTGTACTTAACAGATAAAATTTACTTTTCTGCTTGACATTGTTTTTTCCCACAAGCTCATGACAATTTCTCCAGTTCAAAACAACACATCTAGTTTATCAAGCAATCTGGGGACTATTAGGCTTATAGAAAATTCACTTGAAATCTTGCTTGACTATTCTTGACACAGCAGTAATAATGAAGCCAAAAAGTTAAACCAGATCTTTGCTACATCAGCTACTGGTAATCACTAATATATAGAAGGAATCTAAATAAAAATATTAAAATGAAGCATACAAATGATAAATTGTAAAAATGGAGGCAGAAATTACTAGTTACTTGTATACTAGAAGCCTTAAATTGAATCTTAATGTAAATATAACATAGGATTCAGTGAAAAATCTTCAGAAAACTATTTAAAAACCCTATGAAAACAAGAGAACAAAAGATGTCTGCCTTTGAAACATCACTCGAGGAGGAATTATGTAGCCAGAACATCATGTAGCCAGAAGGGTATCAACAATACCTGGAGGACATCTCCAAGACAGAGACAAAGAAGCTTTACAAATGTGTGCAATGTTTACTTAAACTGTGGGTCATGCTAAAACTATCAGAGATGCAGGAAGAAGATGCAGATAGAGAAGAAACTACGAGTCTTCCATAATGAAAGGACCAAACCAATCCAGCTTCAGCAAAAACAGAGGTTCTTACCAATGCAAGGGTCCAGCAGAAGACAATGACTTAGAAAGATCCCCTGATATAGCAGATAAAGACATAAAGCAGAAGAGCAGAGCTTCATGGTCACAAGAAGAATGTGCCATACCCACCTGTAAATCTAGGAAATAGTTTATTAATGCTTATCATTGCTTAGACTGGACTGAATAGGAATTGAACAATAAAACTTCCCTACATCATCTTAGTCATATAATAAGAGAATTCAGCTGATCTTGCTAGTTCAGAAAAAGAGTTATTATTGTTTTGTCCATGAAAATGTTGCTGTTGCCTGTTTTAAGTTTCTATGAAACAAAGAAAAAAAAAAAACTATTAGCTGTTTTACTGCTACTTACAAAATATTTCCTATTGAGGTCACAATGTTGTTTTAGCCAGATTTCAATGCATTTTTAATACAAGGACAATGAAAAAGTTTGCAGTCTGTTCTTCTGTTTTATGTAATGCTGACTTGTTCCAGAATACCTATGGAACACATGTTAGTTGTATTAATTGCATAAAACTGGTCTGCTGAATTAGAAGATTGGTGGAACGCCTGTCAAAAGGTAAAAGGTGAAAGAAATAATCACAAATGCAGGGAAAACAATACAAAAAAAATATAAAATCTGAGTAGGAAATGTCTCTCAGTAGAATGCCATAGTGTTGAGATGAGAATAATCTCATATTTCTATCCCAGTTCCTTCAGATAGGAATGAGTATTCGGGAAAGGAAATCTAGTCCATGTAGTGAAAGAAAGATTAAGTATTCAGGTGATATTGTTAAGTATGAGGCTTATGGAAGTCAGCATTACAATAATTGCAAGGTAAAAACATGAAAATAAAATACATATCTCAAATGTGAGTGGATCAGTAGCATATCACAAGTGTAGG
>NW_010143230.1:25884-28817 GCF_000699245.1 Pterocles gutturalis
GGAAGAATGTTAATGTATTCTGTGGATATATGAACTATTTGATATGTGATATATGCCCCAAACTATCCAAACAAGAGTAATTAATTGAAATTATTCAGCTATACATTTCATAAACTGAAGTCAGAGTCAATTCTCCTTTGTCCTCCTACAAAAGACTACTAAAACCTTATGTGGAATATTGTATTTTCATTTTCTTGCATTAAAAATTATTGAGATATTCTTCAGTTAAAGCATCCCAATTGATTTGGATACTCTAGGAGCTTACTCACGCTGAATGTTCAGAGGAGATGTAAAGTTATGGCCTAAATATTCTGTAGGGTAAAAAAAAAAAAAACCAATGTTTTTTTTTCATTATGTCAAGAACAGAAAACTCTGTATTTGGAAAGTCAGGATGTCAATAAATTTGGGCAGAATGCTTATGTCACACGGAACAACACGGAGAACACCAGCATTCAGAGAAGGAAGTCAGTGAAACAATGAAAATGGACACACACAAGTATTTTGAGTTCAAGAGAACTTTGAACTTGATATGATAATTTATGAGTACAGCAAATCTTTTACCCTACCACATTCACCAGTGTAACTATAAGGAAGTAGATAGACTTGTACCAAAATCCACTTCTGAATAAATAACTTGTTTTAAATCACAGTATTGGAATATGGAATGAGGTGTTGTTAAATATGTTTTGATTTTTTTTTTCCACAGGTGCATACTGTTGAAATGCTCAAATTTCATATTTTGCAATAAAAACACATGAAAACAAAAGAAACTACACTGTTTTACTTAACTACATTTTCTCGAAATACTGTCTCTGTGATGTTACCTTTTCAGGCAGAAAACCGCTTAAGTTTCTGTCCTATCACAGATCCAACTTTCCTTTTATTGTGCCACAAGTATTACATTTTAAGGAACTGTGCCTATGTTTCAACATCCATCATTCTTTTATTGTTTTGGGAAAGAAACTATATCCAGAGTCTAAATTTACAGCTCAGCAGAAAAAACAGTTAGGACAAACTTAGTAAAGAAAAAAGATCCTCTGAGACATCTACTGTAAACTGCAGAAGAGAAGGAAACTAAGAAAAAAAAAAAAGTACAATTACTTTTGTATGTCCAAACTGAGAAAACTGCAGTACATTTTTATACCAGAAAAGTGCTCAGCACTTTCTGCAATATGAAATGTCTTCAGCAGAGCACTAAGAAATCCTAATTGCTTTTCAATTTAGAAAAAAAAATATTTTCTGCAGAAAAACCTAAACTTTTCCCCATCACATTTAAACAAGTCTTATAAAAATCCACATGAGCATCTGCAAGGAAGAGCATTTCAACTATACATGCTGAGTTCATCAGCTTAGCTTGATATGAGAAGAGCATCATCAAATTATCCTAGGCAGTAATTTAAACCAATTTAAAACAATCAAAAACATTGGGGTTCTTTGTACTTAAAATATTTGTGATTTTATTTATCATATGTAGAAGACTTGTGGTTTTTATTATTCTACCTAATACTAGGATTAGATCACCACTGTTACTCTCCTCACAAGTTATTTTGGTATAAACTGGAAATGTGTAATAGCAAATAAGTCCCATTGTTGCTTTTTCGCATAGGTGTACACTATAAATAGGAATTGCACTATTTCCGTATTTTCAGTCTTTTAATTTTATCATTTAACATCACTGAAATTCAATATGTAAATTAAAGGTTTTAGCCACAGGAGAAAAGATGAAGCCAGGCAAACATGGACTTACACCTTGAGGGAAAGAACCAGAAACATTGCACTTCATCCTTCTATAGGGCTTTACATGTTCAAAGTGCTGTATGAGCATTCATTAGCGAAAAATGTCTCCTTTCATCCTCTCATGCTAATTACTGAGAGAAGGAGCAAAATGTTAGTAGCGCTAATGTGCATATACACTGCACAATATAGTACTCTACCATGTATTAATTAGCATGAGAGTAGGAGAGAAAACTTTTATTGGAAATATTCCAGGAATGCAAAAGCAGCAGGAAGGGAAAAACTGTTCCAAAGTACTTGAAGGTAACAAGATATAAAAGCCAAATAAAATAAGCAAATGTGAAGAAAATTGCTGGCTGCAATGTTTTGTGGGTTTTTTTTAATTGTCATAGTGAAACGGGAGGTATTTTTTAATGATGGATCTCCATTTATTCTCATTCAACTTGTTGCCCGTATTCACAGGAAAGAATAACTGTCTGTTGACTGAACCTTAATTAAATATTATTAGTAAGTCATCTTCTGTTATAAACCTGTTTGTTCCCCATAGTGAGGTTGTGAATCCCACAAGATGAGAACTGTGCGTTTCTCAGATACTGTGCAGGGTGAAGACTCTGATCTCTCAAACTTGGAATTTCTCCCTTCCCCTAGGCAGTCTCTAACTGGAATTTTAATGTGATTTTCCACTGGTTTGTTTCATTTTAGAAGTCTGTGGCAACACTTGTTTTTTATTTTAATCAGTTTTTCCCACTAATTTTATTTTTCAATGGGAAATGCAAAACTTCATACTACTTTAAAGAATAACATCTGTTCATTTCCATAGGGAAAAATCTTATTTTATCTGTTATTTTCTCATTCCACTGGTAACTGAGTGAGGAAAATTGAACTATCTTCTGACAGAAGGGAAGGAAATAAGAATTATTTTTTCCCTACGTATATATATAAAGTTACAGTTATATAGTTATTTCAAATCCTACCAGAGAAGTAATATTTAAATACTTAAAAAAAAAAAAAAAAAACAAAAGCAACAAATTCTGACTGCTCAAAGATAATAGTCTAAATACTACCAAATATTTTGTTAAAACGAGCATTTTCATTAAATAAAAATATCAATTTCTGTACATCAGTCTTAAGTCCTTCAAAGCCATATGTATTAGTTGCAGTTAAATTTTTAAATAAAAACAATATTTTTTATAAAATAA
>NW_010143231.1:0-15177 GCF_000699245.1 Pterocles gutturalis
GGCTCCCAGCTACACCCACCGCTCAGCTGCCACCGGAGACAACGTGCTGAGAACGGGCTCTCCATTTCCACAGATGTCCCTAAGACAAGATACTGTCCCATCCGCCAGACAGCCACACGCACCAGGGGAACGATGGAAGGCAAGCAGGGCCTGTGCTGACACCTCTGCCAACTAAGGCCACTCACAAGCCACTCTCTACTGGCCCTGCCAAGGAAGAAGATGGTGCCACCTCTTCCTCAGCTCTTCTCCCACAGGGCCAGAGCGCCTGTCCCTCATTAGCAGGGGGAAGTATCCCAGAAGCATCTTGTGCTCCTCCACATCCCTCATCCTCACAGCTTCACCCATCCCCAGCCCGATCCTTGGGCTGCTCCTGCCCAGGGCCACCGCACACCTCCGTCAGAGAGCACCAACGCCACAGGACCTGCCAGCAACTGTCCTCTCACCCCAACCCCAGTCAGGACATGGCTGAGCTTAGCAGAAACAGAGTCCAGAAAAGCTAGAAAAGAAAGGAAGGAGGAGGCAAGGAGAGCTTCAGACAAAACAAGATGCCCATGGAGAACTGTCTTTACCGGTAACCCTCACGGTATCTCTTGGAAGCAGTCGGGCGCTGTCTTCTTCTCACATACACATCTGTGTCTACCGTCTCCTGAAAGGAAGCAGGACAAAGAAAGACAGACCTCTGTGGATAAGCTCCTTGCAGTTGTCAGCAAGCCCTGCAGGAGACTGCCTGGTAATAGCTGCTGGGGGGCTAAGCACCATGGGAGGGTAGGAACGGCACTGCCGAGTGCTGGATCTCGGGTAAAGATCCTGGAAACCTGCACTGCAGCCCTCCTTCTTTCCTCAGCTGAAAACACCTTTGTCCTCTCAAGCTCAGTAAAACTTTTTAAATTTGGTGCCTTCTTTGGGTGGCGTGTTTGGAAACCCAGCACTCTGACCTCCTGGAAATCTCAACTGCTGCACGGTGGAGGAGACCATTGCTGCCACGTTCTCCAGGACTCAGGAGGGACCTCTCAACCGGGGTCATACCTGGCCCAACACAACCAGTACAGGGCAGTCACTGGCTTCCAGCACAACCGCAGCCCTTTTGTGCCCACAGAAACCATGGTCTCCAAAGGACTGCATGGACATTCTGCTGGCCTCCCTCTCCTCCACGCTGGCCTTACCCCACGTGAAGGCAGCGCATCCTCTTTCAACACCCGAGGCCGTCCATCCTGCTTTCCTAGGAAGCACTTCACCTGCTGCATTTCTTACATAGGGCCAGACAGCTCCGGAGAGCGCAAAGCCAAATGGCCAAACCAAAAACCACTCCCTGTTTGGAGAATCGCCATCGGCTCATTGCTCGTCAGGCTCTTCCTTGCCAGTGGGTGAAGCTGAAAGTCTGGGACTGTGGGTTTTGTGTCCCACGGTCCACTGTGAACTGGTATGCATGCTCGTTATGTTAAATGCATGTGTGCATTTAGCATAATAAGGAGGGATATAAATACGCTGTGGTTTCCAAACACAAATCTGCAGGGACTGCAAGAATGAGGAAGGAGGTAAAGCAACTTTACCTGCGTGTGATAAAACAGAGGAAACTAATATTAGGAGGGCTTCCTTCCCTTCGATACACACAATACTAAATGGCTGTAGAGCTGGTCAAACCAAATTTGGGCAACAGAAGATTTCTCGTCAAACAAAGCATGGATTTAATTATTTCTTGGTCAAAAAGATGCTTGTTACAGTTGTGGAGAGAAGCAATAAAAGCTTCCAAAAGCTGCCATCAGGAGTAATTGCCAGTGACATTTTGTGGGGGGCACTTTTGAAACCCACTGACTGTAGAACAGCTGGGATGGGCATGAACCCACCTCCGCTCTCGTCCTGGCAAAGCTGTGTTTATCTAACCACCTCTGTCCACTAGCGACTCAACTTTTGGGCTCACCGCCTTCAGGGTCAGTTTGGAAGGGGAAAATATAAAATTTCATTTTGAAGTCAGTGCCATATTTGCAAATCACGCTGAGAGGAAAGAGCCTAGGGAAGGGTTTCAGCGCCAGGCTCCCTGGCCAGGTGGAGCTGGGCATTGGGGTACTCCCAAGCCAGAGCTCGTGGAGCGGGCTGGCCTGGAGGAGACTGATGGGAGGAAAGGGAAGGCAAGACCAGGAGCATCCAGATCCTTTCTCCCATCTGCTGCCTTAGGAGCCCTTGGTGGTGGTGGGTCAGGGCGAGGACCACGCTCTTTTCCTTTTGTATTTGACCTCAGGCATGGCCAGAGAGCATCCTCCAGAGCACACGGGGTGCTGCGTGGCTGACTGTGCCAGCTGCAGAGCCACGCTTTGCCGAGATTATCTGCTGGGCCAGCGGGAGCATCTTCTGCTTACCAACCCGGTTCTCAGCATTCTGTAAGCATAGCCACAGCGTTCAGGAGAATGGTCTCCGGGCATATAACTTCATGAAACCAATATGTCTGAAGACAGCTCTTGGCTTGATTTCACTTGCTTTCCTTCAAAAACTAGCTGCAGGGAAATGCCCACTTGCCTGGCAGATAATACCCAGTGCTCACAGCCAGACTCTGGGTGCCAAGAAGGAACTGGAATATTTGTCTGGGTGTACAGATACTCATGCATGAGACGGGAAAGCCAGGAGTGTTTTCCCCATCACTCCCGCGTGAAGTGGCAAAAGCAAATGCCTGCATGGGAGAAGGAGATTTCTCTAGCCCTCATCTCCCAGTTTGGCCCAACTCACCAATCTCTTCCTCAATATTCTCAGTGCTTCCAGGAGGAGTGGTTTGCTCCTGTTCAGAAACAAAACAAAACAAACAAAAAAAGAATAACAACCTCAGGTGGGTGCTCCCTTGACCTGATCCTTTGCTTTGAGAGGAATAGGAAATGCTGGGGCTTTCCTGCTCATCATTGTGACTAACACCGCGGGGACAGAACTGCTGCCCTCCTGTTCTCAGCACCAGCACCTGCTGTCTTCAGACACTCCACCCAGCAAAGCACTGTCCAGCCCATCCAGCGCAACTCCTTTGGTTATGCTACTGTGCAACCATCTCAAGAGCTAAGTCCTTCTCTTCAGGGTTGGTTTTGTTTTTTTTTCTGTTGGTTTCGTATTTTTTTCTTAAAGAAGCACCATTCAGCTAACTGTGCAAATGGGCACTATTTGCTTTGGAGTTTGTGAAAAAGAGCAAGAACAGCTGCTGTTCATCCTGCTGGAAAACACCCCTAGCATGACTGACACGCACACAGAGAAATGACAAAGAACAAAGCTGCCCCCAAACCTGCAAACACATACTTGAAGTTATTGAGTGACCCATTTAGAGGAAGCAAACACTAGAAATTTGTGTATAAAAAAAGTCTAAACCCTAGCGATACCCAGCTACTGGCACAGCAAACCCAGTGAAACAGACGCGGTTCCCCTGCAGCTGCACCCAGCAGAGCTGCCTGCAGACACGTTCAGGTCTTCAGGAGCTGGATCTCACCCTCCTGCACTGGAAGAACAGATCCAGGAACCTGCTCACTTGGACCTGTAATGCCAGGTGAGCCCTTCCTAACGCCGGCTGAATGATGAATGCAAGTACCTCAAAACATCAGATGCTATTTTCTAATCTATTCAACTCAGCAACAACAGTGTATAAAGGAAAAGATTAATTAGGAGAGGAAATGGGGTGAAATGATGCTATGCATTTCCTTAGGGGTTCAGAGTTTATCAGTGGAAACCCTGACTGCATTGATCACACAGGTGCTGGAGGATTTGGTGTTTTGTGATTTGGGACAAGAAGGGAAATCACACCCCAGAGTCCACAAAGTGGCACTTTAAATAGTTAGAAAAATATTAAGAAATATTTTTATTAAAATATTAAGAAAAAAATAAAATTGAGAGCAAAAATTAAGAAAAAGCTTTAAAAAAATCAGAATAAACAACTCCCTTTTTCTTTACAGTCACAACGAGAAAGTATCAAAACTCTGATTTGATTTAATAAAGTGCAAGGTGTCACTTTTGGTCCTGCGCACACGTCAAGTAGACGGTGCCATTATCTTTTGTGCCCTCTGCTGTCGGTCGCTTCTCGCTGGGACTCCTCGCCCATGAGCTTGACGTGTCCTCTGTCCTTTCCCTGTGTGCCACAGGATCCAGCTCAGAAAGCCTCATGCCTTGGGTAGGAAGAAGCTGAAAGCAGTGCAGAAATCATATTTTAATCAATCACAAAATCTCTTCCGGGCTTTCCACCACGTCTTGCACCTTCTGCACTCACCCTGCTTACGCTGTAAATTTGTAAATGACTATGACTTAAAGAGGAGAGCTGTGTCAGAGCAAGAGAGATGCGAGTGGTTGGGAGTCAGCTGCCGGCTGAAGCCAGCCAGCTACCTCCCTTTGTTTTGCTCGTTCTGGGTGACTGCAAGTAGCACCGTTGGTGCAGTGTCCTGCAGTCTGTCAGCAAAACTATGCACCAAAGCTCCGAACAAGAAACTGGGGACACGCACGACTTCTGAGCTCTCATGCTAGTATTCAACATTCAGGTTGTTTTAGTTTGTTTTCCTAGCCTCTGGGTGCTACTGGGAGCGCTGCGAGCCCAGCTGCCTGGGTGCTGCTGATGCTGCTGACAGCTGGTTTGCCTTTTGGGCCAGCTCACAGACAGGGCTTCTCTGCAAGCGGGCACCCTTCGGGGTCTCTCCTCATATGCCTGTGAAATGAACCTCTCTGAACCCAGAGGAGCTCCTGTTAATGTGCTTCTTTTGTCTCCGAGCACAGCTGTGGCTTACTAGGTTTCCTGGTATGAGAGCTGGTGCAAGGATTCGTGTTTCTTACTTGAATGGCAAACCCAAGCAGCTGAACAGGACCTGACCTTTGAGCTGGAAAAACTCCTCTTCAATGTGCAGACCTCCCCAAAGGCAGGACTTACTGCAAACCTGCTACGTGGGCTCTTTGCTGAGCACTGCCTGCCCTCCAGAGGTGTTCTTTGAGCTTTGTCACCCATCCAAGGGCTTTAAACAACCCAGAGAGACCACCTGAGCCACCCGACGGAGAGGCTCGCTCGTCTGGGCTTCACTGCTGCCCTCCAGCACCCGAAACCTGATGTTCTTCCAGCAGGTTAGCACCGATCGGTGAGAGGGAACACCCAAACAAAGGGATGGAAAAATACAGGACATACAGGAAAAGCATGCTGAATCAGCCCCCCCACCCCACACTTTCAGAGAGGCCTTCCTTCTGGCAAAGGTGCGCTGTGACATTAACTTGACCTCTCTGGTTTAAAAACTGCCAACGGCTCCTGCTCTGGGTTGGGATATCTGAACAGGTCACACTGGCACGGACCCGCGTTCCTGCGGGAGCCTGACTGTAACTCAATCCTGTCCCGGTCAGGCAGTCCATATACTGCAGCAACCTGCCTTTGGCAGCAGCGGTCCAAGACCCCCTGGCTCCTGCGCGGAGGCCGGGTGCCCCATGAACGCCATGCGGAGAGGGCAGGCGGCAGCAGCACGCGAGGGCGACGCTCGGACAAAGGCAGGTTTAGAACAACAGACAGGTTTTACCAAGTTTTTCCAAACAAGAGCTGGGGGTTTTCTGGGAACACCATTCGGTGGGGTAGCCCACTGCTTGAGACCAGAAGTTGAACAAGAGCAGCCAGGAAGAGCAGACCAGAGGGTCTGACACGCTGGTGGTGTTGAACTCACACCAGCCAGCTCCCCCGGGTGCAAACAATTTACAGGAGAACCACAGCAGGACCCACTGCCAGGAAAGTACACACAGGATTAACACTTCCCTTGCACTCAGTAGGGTATTAACAAACTAGATGTTCCGTAGCTGTAGCTATCCCAGCTCTCACAAACTTGTGCTTCCTAAATCCAAACGGGCATCCGCCAGGAAGTGGCACCCATGGGTGCGCCCCGGCCACTGGACACAGCCAAGCACAAGTGGTGGTTTTGCTCCATCCTTCTTTAGACTTACTACAAGAGATCAACTTACTGCATCTTCACGCTCTCCCAGCCAGCTCAGCCAAGGCATGCCCGATTGCAAACCAAAGTGACTGAGAACACCTTGAGAGTGCTTGGAGCTGACGCCTACATCTCCACACTTGTAGTGGGCTAAACGCATCCACACGATAGCTCCTACAGCTCTGCTGGGGAGTTCTATTAAAAACTTCAGATGCTTTCAGCACTTTTTTGTGATTACCTCTCACTGACTTTCTTCCTGGTCACATATCACTGTTCTGCTGTCACCGCTCTGGGCTTGCCCTGCTCTCTCCATCCTGCAAGTTCTATGGACATAACAGCTCCCTGTCCCAGTTGTCCTCTACAGAGATGGCCTTCAACTCTCTTTGTCCAGCCTAGGGAAGTTCAGTTAGCTACTCCTGACTTCCTCCTTCCATTCCCGTTGTTCCATGACTCCTCAAATTCATCTTACGACTCCTCTCTTTCATCCCTGATGAAACCAGTACTGATGGTCCACCAGTCCATAAACTCTGGTCCTATCTGGCTTGCTGTCCCAGAATACCTCCCCTTTCATTCCTCCTCAGGCACACTCTTGTTCACATTTCATGTTCATCTGCTTTTTCAGTTTACTACCCAATACTATTCCTCAGAGTCCTCTAGCCCTCTCTATACTCACATTGCCATCAATTATTTTCTTCCAGTTCCTGCTGGAAGCCCCGCTGCCAGCAATTACCTTCTCTACTCTTGAATCACTTCTCATCAGTTCTGAGTCAAATCAAGAGAGACTTTGATTTCCATCTGTTACCTTTACATCAATGTTTCATCCTGGTGTATCTGTCATCATCTCTTGGATAGATGTCTACACCACCTTTGTCAAACTTGATGTGCTGTAGGCATACTCTGTAGTTTCTTAGGAAGAACTTGTGCCATTTCCTTTCTGTCCTAGTCACCTCAGAATCCCTCCACAACCTCAGCATATTAATTGGCAACGCTCATCTTTGCACACAAGCTTTCCTTAAGTCCTGGTCATTCACCTTCCTCACCTGATCTTCGAAGAGCTAAAAGGCATAGATGAGCCTTTATTCCTTCTCCTCTTGAAGCCCCATACCATCCCTTCCTTAAGGCTTTCTTACGTGTGGGGAAAATGGCTTCATTTTCAGAAGGCAGGCTACGGTTGTGTCTCCCAGGAACACTATGTACGCCCCAACCTACCTCCCACACATTCGAAGCCTTTGTAGATGTCCCATGAGCAACCTGTGTGCGTATGCTCGCTAGTGACCAAATGTTAGTTCAGTGTTTAACCGAAAAGAGAACATGTCATTTTTGTGAACCTGGCTGCCTCCAAGAGCATAAAGCCTACAATCAGACTTCCTCATGCTGAAGTGGAGAAGTGGAGCACAGAACCCTGAACTGCTAAGCCCTGACCATAATACTGTCCTTCTACTCACCAAAGACCAGGAATCTACAGAGAGCTAAATATTAAATATTGTTACCTTACCACCAGCTCCCAAATCCTGAAAGGTCAGTCGCACCTCATCAGTCTCAAGAAAGTGGTATCTTCAGCCCACTTGAAGAAGGAAGCCATTATTGTGTTTAGGACATTGCCTTTAGGCTTATAACGGTTTCTCAGGGGGTTTAACCCAGCATGGCTCCACATCTTGCTGCAGGCCTGGGTGCTCTTTCAGAGCCCCTCTGCAATGCACCGGCATTCTTCACAAAGCCCTTCAGCTGTCCCAGACCTGAAGACAGATATATGACCAGCAGTAAATCTGTCACTGAATGCTGCTATCGTTGCTCATTACTAAGATCGGGACAGCTAGTGACCATGTTGGATTCCCTTCTGCTGTCCAGAAGATCTTGAAACACAGTTTGTCAGAAGTGAGGCAGGACAAAGCAAATGGCGCTCTCGGTTTACCTGCAAGTTCACCATATAACTTTGCTAGGACTCAAGAAACTCTTCCCTTTTTGGGCAGGACTCCAAAGGCTAAATATTCAGCATCCTGCCTCCATCCAGTCTACTTTTCAACTAACCCAGTTTCTAAGAGGACACTGAGAAGTCTTTTTCAGTCCAAAGCCAAGATAAAACATACACAAGGTAACAATTTTTTGGTGTGTTTTATTTTTTTTTTAAACTAAGGACATGCAGGATGATTAGCTGGCCCTTCGGTTTCAGGGATTCAGAGACTGAAGTGTTTAAGAGCCTGTCATGGCCCTGGCTTCTACGAATGCATTTAATCTTTTAGAAAGCAATTAACACATTTTGTTTACAGGCCATTCTCTGGCAGAATTTCACAGTTAAACTACATGCTCTGTGAGTGCTGCTCTGCTTTAAATCTGACGCTTGTTGATTTTGTTGGCTAACCCACATTCTTGCAGGGAAAGGGAGCTAGTGCACATTCATCCCCATCTCACCTTCTCTGTTCTTCAGGTTTTACAGACTTCACCATCTTCTCTTCATCTGAATTTCCCTAAGGCACATTTGAAATTTAGATTCATGCTTTCCAAAATTAAACTGAATTTGGTGTTTGCTTAAAAGCACAAAGATCAAAAGCATCAGAGAGCAATATCCAATGCGTGTCTACTAAAGAGGCGTGACATGGCCAGAACAGCTCCCTCCGCAGCCTGTGCCAAGACTCTGGCAGGTACCAACCTGAGACAAAAACACGTGTTTACCAACAACTGCACTAGGAAAAAAGATGTCACAGAAGCCACTGGAAAACCAGACGCAAGAGTGTTCAATCACTACAGAGAAGCTGATATTTAAAGCATCACCTTGAAGACTACCTCCTATCTACGCACAATTGCCTGAAATATTCAGGCACCTGCTCAAGTGTGTTTTCAGGCATGACTGGCTTTGAGAAAGATTCCTTCAGAACTAAGGGTCTGCTTGAACAGCCTGAGGCAAATGCAATGAAGCTGAGCTTAATGAAGTTCACATCAGGGTGATTTCAGCTACCACACTCTGGATTGCCATTGCGGAAAGCTCACTGATAGAGGGGAATTCATCAAGCTGCAATAGCTCAGCACATCATTATGATAATGTAAATATCTGTTCACATACAAAGAAGAAATGACAAAACTGCAATGATTCCTCCTGGAATCATAGAATCATAGAACCACAGAATGGTTTGGGTTGGAAGGGACCTTAAAGATCATCGAGTTCTAACCCCCCTGCCATGGGCAGGGACACCTCCCACTAGCCCAGGTTGCCCAAAGCCTCATCCAGCCTGGCCTTGAACCCCTCCAGGGATGGGGCATCCACAGCTCCTCTGGGCAACCTGGGCCACTGCCTCACCCCCGCACAAGGAAAATCAGTGACAAGGACATTAGCTCTTTTAACTTTTTCCTTCAGGAGGTTTCCCTTTGTACGGTTGTCAGGGCACAGCAGAAACTCAATGTAAGACATTGAAGATCAACTGCTCTATGGTCTTTTAGCCACTGAATAATCACAAGAACTACCCTAACCAAGTAATAGGCATTTTGTTTTAAGGCTAATGTACACATTTGTTAATCTCTTTGTTAATTTGTTTACTTGGAATCCAATGGGATGAATTCTTTCCAGAACATGAGTCTGGCCCCAAGACCCTGAACTTAATTGGAAGACTCCAACTCCTCTATTAGCCTGTGGGTCATACCGATTATGCCAGTATATTGGCCATTTTTGCCCCTTTCACAAGAATCTGTGGAGCCTAAAAAATGAGCAAAAAAGATTTCTAAAACGGTGATGTGCAAATTGTGGAGCAATCTAAAATCTATCTATTTCAAATAACTGCTAAGGAAAATGCTGAGCTAACTAGTGTGAGCAGAGCACCATCCCAACAGAGCTGCACGACCCGTTTCCACCAGCAGCTCACATCTCCAAACCACACTATACTGTGCCATAAAGGGGGACGGGACGCATTGCCTAGCTTGGGCAATCCATCGAAACAGAGACGGTGATGCACAAAATGAGTCAGCCTCTGAGGACACCTGTTTTTCTCCCTTGACTACAGACGGAGCCATGGTTATTTAGCTCAGAGCTTAGACACCTAACTTTCAGGTGCCTAAGTCTGGGCACAGGAACTCTCCTCCCACATATGTCTCAAGTTAGACAAGCTAAAGGTTTAGGCTCAGCCTCTTAAAAGCACTTGCAGCCATGGCACTGTTGATGTCTTTGTCATCCCTAAGCTGCAGGTCTGCACTCCCAACTCTTCTTTTTGGCAGCAGCATGGGTCGTCAGAGTGGTGCAGGCTCGGAGGAAGCTAATGGAAGGGAGCTGGTGTATGGTTAATCACACCATTAATTGAGGTTATTTTAGGCATTTTATTTTTGCTCCTACCTCCAATGCTCCAAATCACACCTCTCTCCCAGGGCACCTAAGTTAAATGTCTGCAGTTAGATAGTGTGAATACCCCTGAGGTCACTTCTGCTCACCTTAAGAGGTTGGCAGGGATACAGCTCCAGATCCAGTAACACTTTAAGCACAGTAGAGAGAACATAGTGATCAAAAATTCCTCTCAGTTAAACAGATTCCCATTTATCAAAGGCTGGGACACCGCCACTGGAGAGCAGAGCTTGGACGACAAACTGACATGCCAACGTGAGAACCAGTGAGGCAGCACTGCTAGGCATGGCCAGCTGCGAGGACAAAACCATGCTGATTTTGCTTATATGAAGAGAATGCTTGTTTGTCTATGGTCATTTCCTACTCCTGCTGCCACCTCTTGTCTTAACTGTGCCTTTTAGAGGTGTGCAAAGCCCACTACAAACAAAGTGGTGTTTAACAACCAAAGGCAGAAGCACTGAAATGATCTCCAGATGTGACACGGCAGACATGACACAGATGCTTCAGCAATGACCTCCCTAATCACAGCTGTGAAAGTAGTGACAACAGCTGCAATAAGCAGGTGGCAAAACTTTAGACTAAAGCTCAGCACTAAAGCTGCAGATGAGGCACCTTCTCTCACCAACACTGCCTAATTGCAACAGCCAGGAAAGGAAACACTGGAAGCTGGCAAGGCTCCTCCAACGAGCTCTTTTGCATTAGTTTTTCCCAAAATAACACCAACTCTTTCTACTCTTTTCCCCAAAGAACCAAATACCTTATTGAGTTCATATGTCCTCTTTCTCCTTTTTGACTCACCCAGCTATAAGCAAGTGCCACACTGTTAAAAATGCCTCATCACAAAGCAGGATGGTGATACCAAATGGATAACATAGGTGATACTGTTAGCTTATGAATAACCCAAAGGCTGAAATTTATTTGTACAATATCCTCGAATAAATAAAATCCAGGGCCAGAGATCTTGGAAATTTTGAGCCTGGACAGTCTTATGAGAGCAGAGTTCCACAGAGAACCGTAAATACCCATCCTTGGCCATTCTAATATTCCTGCGAACTTGTCACCTTATACCCTTCCTTTGATCTCCTTTAACCTGGATCTTACATCCACTACTGAAATGGGAAATCAACAAGCCCAAAAATGGGAATGTGTACAGGATGACAATATTGACTCACTTCTTCTCTGAATATTCTTCTATCAATTCCTAGACAGCAAGTCCACAAACAATTCCTACATGCTAACAAAGCACAAACGATTAGATGCATGTTCTTCTCCCCTCGCTTCTCTTCAGTCTGTACCAATCCTTCTCTCCTAATGCATGGTGTTGATTCACACACCCGTCTCCATTGCATTACAAACTGCTGGAGCATGCTGGGTTCTTACAGAGCTCACAGATCACATAAAGACTGTGCCACAATTCATTGTTCGGCCAACTGGAAGTTCAGTCTTGCAAGTCAAAAAATCCTAATCTGCTAGCCTACAAATATAGCTGTTACTTCACTGTCACCAGCTGCTGTGGCAAGGAAAGTGATTCAAGGAGAAGGAAATTCTGTACCTGTAAATAAATGCTTGTTACTGATGATAGGCTTGAAACCTATTGAACCTCTGATGATCTTTCTGGAACATCCTAGGTTTCCTTACCAGCAAGGAAAAGTGGGGCAGAACTGTGGGTTAGAAGTGGGTTAGAAGACCTAACATTAAAAGAGAAACGTAAAAGTTCACCATGTTTCATGTGCTGCTTGGAATATATCTGATTGAAAGTCAGGGCCGAAGCATAAACATGAAACTTCATTTTTCAGATAGACATCCTGATATCCACCTAAATGACCTCACTGGGGTGACAGTGTGTGCTAGAGAGTTAAGAGATTGGGAAATATCTAAATACAACACAGAGACGGAGGACATGGGTGGAAGCAGAGACTTCAAAAGAAATAGTGTTTTGTTTTTCCTGCACAATTTTTTTTTTCCAATTTTACTGTGTTAAGAGGATACTGAAAATCTGACTGGACCTAGTCCTGGGCAATCTGCTCTGGCTGACCATGCTTTGAGCAGATGGGTTGGACCAGCCTATCTCCAGACGTCCCTTCCAACCTCATCCACTCTGTGGTTCTACACGGGACGAGATCAGGGGCACCCTGAAACACAACTATGGCATGCAGATCATCTTTTCTGAGAACAAATGATATCACTGGGGGAAACAACAACAACAACAACAAAACAGAGAAGCTTTCAGGCACACAAACTCCCCAGATGTAACGACAGGTATCCTCTCTGCCTACAACCTCTACACTTGAAAAATGACAGCTGCCACACAGACCTAAAAAGCAGCGTGATGGCAGGTCTGGAGAGGATTACAGAAACACACCTTAACTGTATTATCTTAGGTAACGTCATTTAAGGTGTCTATCACCACAGCATGAGATCCACACAAATGTTTAATCATACGACTGAGGCAGCCATCTACATTGTTCTCAGGACCTGCGATGGGCTGCAGTAGCAGACTGATGGACCAAAGGAGTAGAGCCTCTTGCAGAACAACAAAAACCACACAAAACGCACCAGGAACGCACTGCAGAAAGCTTGCCCCTCTTCCCAGGTCTGGAGAAGTGAGGAGGCCCAGTACTACAGCACAGAAGCCAGCCTGGTGTGGATGAATAACAACTATTTGTCCTTGCAGCTCGTGCCATGTCCACGTGAATCGTGGCTGTATTAGCACGGGTATGTCATCGCAAGAATTTCCATGGGTATGACTCAAATATCTGCAGGTTAAGGACAGCACTGAAGATTAGGGACTGTGGGAAGCACTTCCAGCAGAAGCACTGGTTTTGCTCAACTGCCTGACCCGTGTTGAACACGGCATGCACCGATACAGGTCCGTCAGAGTTGGGGAAGTGACCATGAATACACCCAGCGGGTATCCTGCACAGCCACTGATGAAAGACAGACATCTCCGACACTCTCATCGTGAGCTGGAATTCTTCTTGTCACAAGGCACAGACCAGTACTCGCTCAGCCATGCACCACTGGAAATAACTCTCACTCCACCTTCAGCTGCGACGTGGCACTAGCTTTTCCCCCACTCTGTGGCTTGAAGCTGGTACTGTGGGTTTTCTAAATCCATGGCTACATTAAAGATTTCCAACTTCTGCCTTGCCCTAACAGGCACACGCACTCTACCACCGTACATACTGCAGACTGGCTGGCAATCTATTTTTCCAGTGTGTAGGAGGCCTACGCCTCTCTGCCTTCTGCCACCATTCATTTTTTGTTGTTTCTGAAAACAACCTGAAAATAACCCTGCTCTGATTAAGTTTAATGAAGCAGGAAACCCTCTGAGTACATTTTTCATAAATAATCCCCTTACTGCTCTGTCACACCTTTACCCATCTTACCCTCTTGCACTTCTGAATCCATTCATTTGCTCCCGTTTTGGCTGTAATGAGTGGACTGCTCAGTTTCCATAAAAACAGGGAGCCAGTGAGAAATGAAGGGAAATCTAGAAAAGATTTTTAGATCATTTAATAATTTAATGTGTAGCAACAAATCGAACTTATTAAGAAAATACGGATTCTGCCCTCCTAGGCAAGGGCATAGATGGGTGCAATAATGACAAAAAAAGCCCTAGCTCCTTCTGAACATCTGTTTGCAAGACAAAAGCAGCTTCCTCCAGTGGAAAATGGGATAATTGAAGGTGTCTACACTTGGACAGCTGACCAACCATGTTCAGGACCCTGAACTTCACGAGAGCAAAATTCCAACTGTTCAAGGAATTTTGGATGGGATCCCCTGGGAAACTGTCCTTAGGGGCATAGGAACAGAACAGAGCTGGCAGCTCTTTAAGGACACCCTTCTGAGAGCACAAGAGCTC
Source organism: Pterocles gutturalis (assembly GCF_000699245.1). Lineage (NCBI taxonomy): Eukaryota > Metazoa > Chordata > Aves > Pterocliformes > Pteroclidae > Pterocles > Pterocles gutturalis. Next base: position 14,090 of record NW_010143231.1, read on the forward strand.
TCCATCCCCCAGCAGAAGAAATCGAGCAGAGGAGGCGGGCGACTGGCACAGCTGAGCAAAGACCTGCAGCTCAAACCAGAGGAAAAGAGGGAAATGTACAGGAAGTGGAAGCAGGGTTGTGTAGCCTGGGAGGAATACAGGGGTGTTGTCTGGATGGGTAGAGATAGGATCAGGAAAGCCGAGGCACAGATGGAGTTGAACTTGGTGAGAGACGTGAAAGACAACAAGAAGGGGTTCTACAGGTACTTAGGCAGGAGGAGACAGGCCAAGGAGAGTGTTCCCCCTCTGAAAAATGAGAAAGGAGAACTGGATTCCTCAGACATGAAAAAAGCTGAGGTACTCAATAAGTGCTTTGCCTCAGTCTTCACTGGTGGTTAGGCTTCCCATGTCTGCCAGGATCCTGAAGCTCTAGGTGAGAGTGAGAGGAGTGGAATCCCTCCCACTGGAACACCAGAATAAGTCCGAGACTGCCTTGTGACACTGAATGTATATAAGTCTATGGGGCCAGATTATATGCATCCCAGGGTTCTGAAAGAGATGGCTGATGTGGTTGCTGAGCCGCTCTCCATCATATTTGAAAAATCATGGCTGTCAGACAAAGTCCCTGGTGACTAGAAAAAGGGAAACATTACTCCTATTTTTAAGAAAAGGAGAAAAGACCCAGGGAACTACAGGCCGGTGAGCCTCACCTCTGTGCCTGGGAAGATCATGGAGCAGATCCTGCTCAAAGCCATGTTACAGCATGTACAAGACCAAGAGGTGATCCGAGAGAGCCAGCATGGCTTCACCAAGGGCAGATCTTGCCTGACCAATCTGGTGGCCTTCTGTGATGGAGTGACGGCATCGGTGGACAAAGCAAGGGCGACGGATGTAATCTACCTGGACTCATGCAAAGCCTTTGACATGGTCCTTCACCACATCCTTCTCTCTACACTGGAGAGGTATGGATTTGAACAATGGACTGTTCAATGGATAAAAAATGGTTGGCTGGTCGCAGCCAAAGGGTTGTGGTCAATGGCTCTATGTCTGGAGGGAGGCTGGTCACCAGTGGTGTCCCTCAGGGTCTGTCTTGGGACCAGTGCTCTTCA
>NW_010143232.1:0-41901 GCF_000699245.1 Pterocles gutturalis
ATATATATATATATATATATAGTTAGAGAACCCTACAAGCCATGTTCCACCAGTGGTGCTCAGGGTACACAAGCCTCACAAAACTCTTGCCATCTGGATAGCTTTGCACAAAGACCAGAGATGGCAAAATAGTAAGTGATATCACAGTAATCCCCTCTAAGGAGTTCATGGCAGCTGACCACTTACTGTTAGTGATTCTGAGTCTGCCCAGCAGCTGAATACATGAGGGGATGCGAGATCCTCAGTATTCCAGAAAACTTTGAAAATAGCAACTCAGATCAATGCTTTCATGTTATATTGTACTTAAGAATAAGCAAAGTATACCACAAACCTGTCAGAATGAGAGACTTGATAATATATTCATAATACATTCATATATTTGATATAACTCATTCTTGGGGCTGAATGAGATATCTTTTAAGTTTCTGTAAGAGTCTACATTTTTTTTTTGTTAGGAAGTATTATTTTTCATTCAGATCTATCTCTTTTTTTTTACAGTTCAGCTGCATGGAAATAAATCATGTTATTACCGAAAAGTGAAAACAAGGTTTATCTCACTGGGGTATAATAAATCTTGGTTAAAATACAGATTTATTTTTTTAATGTAATGATTCTATGTTTGAAAAATGTTAAGGTTGTGACAAAAATCAACAAAAGCCAGGAAATTCAAAGTTAATGTTGAATTGTGTCCATAAAGCACCTCATTAAGCCTGGTCATTGTATCCCTTATGGAATCATACAGTTTCCAGAGACATATGTAATTGTTCATAATAAAAGGGCATACTAAGGACAGAATCTGTGGATGTCCCTGATCCAGCAAAAAGTAATCCTAGTGTTCATATGCTCTATAATCCATGAAAGGTGGTTCCATCTGGACTTAAGCAATGAAGCACTCTACTTAGGGTAATCTGGCAGAAAAAAAACCCAAAGAAACAAACAAAGCCTTGAGTCAGGTTTCTATGCAACACGTGTAGGGGGGAGAGCTCCAGTCTCCAACCACTGTGCCTTGATAATAGTCACAATTTTAGAAAATGACTTGTTTATTTGGCATCAGAATTGTTTGCATACCTTTTGCTGAAGGTGTTTCTTAATTAAAAATTAAAGTTTATCAAAAATTATCTCTTATAACAAGATCTCAGTCATCAAACCTTTCACTGATGCATAAACAGGTAAGGGCTAGAGTCCTCCAGGTTTTCCTGCACGATCAGTGTAGAGCTGACAAGAATCCCGATGCTTCCAGAGCTTGTAGCTTTAAAGTAAATGCACCACATGCACTCACAAGACACCACACTGGACTTTTGAGAGCTCTTTGAAGAGAGAATTTCCAAAATCCCCAGGGCAAGTCTTACACTTTTTTTGAATTTTCTGGAAAATAAGATAAGGGGTTTTTTTCTGTGCGAAAGAAGACAGGAAAATTCCCTACCATACACCGTGTCCCAAATATATATATAATTAGGGGTTTTATTTTATTTGGTTTTTTTTCCTTTCAAAACTTAAATTGTGGGAAAAAAAATCCATTTTTCTCTATTTATGAAACACATGCAAATGTTGTGTACCTCATTTGCTAACCCTGGGAGGATGGTCCAGTACACCAGCTTATCAGGGGAGAGGTGAGCTTTTTCATTAGGCAAAAGGACAAGATAAAAATGGTGTTCTTTTCAAAATCTTACCTTATTGTGTGTAATACCTGGGGAGACTAAAGCTTGGAAAGTGTGCAGTAGTTTGCAGTGATCTCAGCAGCAAACAGGTGATGGTTCCTGAGTCCTGCTGATGGACAGAGTATTGAGTGCTGACTGACGCCAGGTTGGGAGGAGGGAATGTGGGGTCATGGGCCAGGGTGACAGCCACAACATAGAAGCCAAGAAGAGCTTTTCTTCCTTACAGAAATTCAGGGGTTTGCTTGTCTGAGCATAAGCAGGCAGGGTGGGAACGAGCCTCCATATGCTGAGCCAGAGCCAGAGTCCCTGATGATGGTTCTTCATCCCTTGAGGACAAGGCTGCTGTGACACCATCTTACCTGCCAGAGGGAAGAGAAAGTGAGGGAGGCATGCGCTGGCCTGGAGGAAATCCCAGGAGAGAAGGCAGCAGCAGGGGAAAACGGAGTATGCTACTGGCATAAAAGAACTTACTGAATGGCTTCAGGAGGACATGGAGGGGAGCTCCACAGGAGGAGGAACCCCCTGTCCCATCCATACACCAGTGGATGGAACAGGCAAGGTGTAATTTGTATGAACATTCTGGAATGCTTGAGAGCATTTCTATATAAAACAAAAAGCAACCAGGAAGTAACAGCTCAGTGTTGTCACTGGAGGAGATAACGCTCATACCACGCCTTGACCAAACCTCAATGAATGCTCTCAGAGACCAAGCAACTTCAAGCAAAGATTAGGAGGCTTTGAGATGGATGTCTTTTGAATAAAAAAAGAAAAATAGAAGGGAATAGACTTTTGTTGCAAGAGCTCTGAAAACCTCAGCTACTACTGACATTTTCTAAAAACCTGGAAGCATTGCAACATTTCACCTTCCACTGAAATTCCCTCTGTTTGGATCCTGCCTGCTTGAGTCTGGATTTAGAGGTGTTTATAAGGTTTTCTATGGAGATTCAAATGTAATATGTTGAGCAACTGCACTTTCATTATCAAGGTCATTAAGCTGTCTCAAATCAGGAGCCCCAACATTGAAATATCCAAAATAATCAGTCACTTTGAAAATTTAGGTCATCTTTTTCTCTGTCTTTTCTCTGTGCCACCTAGAGCCCTCTTTGATCTATGGCCCTTTTACATTTTTCCCAAGCTAAGAGAGATTAAGCTGTAAGAGAAGAGCCAGATCTGATTTACCTGTCACTCAGAATAAGCAGCTTCAGGGCTATGAAGTTTGCAAAACTCCTTTGAATTGACTGTCACAAAGGCATTTTTAGATGGATAGACCTATGTTTGTTACTTTAAAGTTTTCTCAAAGAATACCATCAAGGCATAAACTTTATTCTGGATGCAAGGTATCTATAAACTAACCTAACTTACGGAGAAACAACCCAAGTATTTTAATGTTGTTATTGGCTTAATTTTGATTTGAAGAAATTCATTTGACATTGTTTTGGATTTATTCCACTAAAAACAAGATCAGAAATGCAACCTCTGTGTACCTGTAAATAGTATGTCATTGCCAGATATCAAAATCATTCTGCTCACATGTTGAGTCTGCTGACACACCCTTAAAAATGGATTAGTAGTAGTGAGCAGATTAACACATGGTTGTTGTTGAGGTACTGCTTCAATTCAGAGCTCATTTGCCACCACTCATAACATATGTTTAAATATCTTATGTTCCCGTACTAAATCTCTTTTGACTTACAGACCTAAAGCAAGATTTCGACTGAGTTTAAGCACCTAATACAGAAATCTTGTCCACTCACTAAGGTGTTGAAGAGCTCTGACAGCCTCTAGGGCTTCCCTCCTTAGATGAAAAACATTTCCCACTTTTTCCTCAGAACTGCCCTAGACACAATGACTTGATCCTTTGATCATGCTTAGACTTCACTGAAGTCTGGGAGCTCAGCACTCGGGATACCCAGGGCTATGTCCATACCATGGCTGCAGAGCAAGCTAGCACCAAACTCCAGTCTTTGGACAAGCTTCATCCACAAACCCAAATTCTCCCCTTCCCTTCCCAGAACAGCATGTTGATGGCATCTGTCCCTGATGAATGTTATTCCTCAGGCAAGGGTGAAAACTGTGCCAAGGAGCATGTTACTAATTAAGCAACCTATCTGATTGCAAGCAAGTGTCTCTGCTATTAAGTAGTACAGATACAGCCTTAGAAACTACTGCAAGTGGGCAGATAGGTGTTTAAGTGCTTAGTTTGTCAACACATACTTTTTTATTCAAGGTAATCATTTAAGGTTTTGTTCCTGAAGAATAAAGCAGAGTGTGCTTTCAAACCTGGCTGAACTGTATGAGTCACCTAAACTCACATGTACTTATCTAGTGCCCTGAGTTTCGGATGTGCTAACTACGCAGCTCGCTCTGAAGGATATTTTCATATAAGAAGCCGTGTTCATTACAGTCTGTTATTGGATAGCTCAAGCTCCTTTACTCATTCCCATTATGGTTAGCATGTTTGAAAATCATCTGATTTTTATTTCAGAGATTAAAAAAGTGAACCAGAACTTAACTTCAGGCACATGGATTTGAATATTAAGCTCCTGACAATAGTGGACATTATTACTTCATCCTGCTGAAGTAACAAACTGACAAATAATCCCATTTTTTTCAGGTCAGTACCAAAATTTTGATTCTTTAGTAGGAAGTACTGAGCTAATTATAGCCATATTTAATGTTTATTAGCTTAATGTAAGATTTAAATTTTATTGCACTTAAAAAGTTTTTACATTGTGCTTAAGCAATAGTTAAATAACTAAGAGCATTATCTCATCGAAGAAAAAAAGTATTAGAAAAGGTTTTTGCAAGCAGGAATAACTGGAAGAATTCAAAGTAATAAAAAAAGTCTTTTTTTAATACAATCTCAAATCTTGTCATTACTGTACTATAGCTGTGACTACAAAAGCATGCCTAGAGAAAGGGAAAATGTTACTCACTTAAAATACCAGGAAAAACAAAATGTTCTAATTTTTGCAGGTGTGTGAATATATTAATTCCTCTTGCAGCTTCAGTTCACCATGATTGTTCCTTCCTTACCTGAACTGTGATATAGATCTCCACATTCTGAGACTATATTCTACCTCAAAAGTGGCTCCATTTCGACAGTGGGTGAAAACAAGACATTACACAGTTCAGTGTGTTAAAGTGCTCCAAAACCCTCTGGGAGAAGGTATTATACGTATGTACCAAGGCAGCAACTCTGCCAAATGTTAAACTGAGAATGAAGCCTTACAGCTGAGTTGTTAACCTCTGGAAACAGGAGTTTAAACTGCAAATGCTGACCTAACCTTACCTCTGGGGGAGCAAATGGTAATAATGAAAAATTACGCAGCTTTCACCTCCTCTCTAAAGACAAAAAACAAACATTTTAAGCCTCATTTTATGCACTTTTTCTCCAGTTAATTTAGACAAGTTTGTTGGCAAAATAATAATTCCTGTGCTTGTAAGCACTGTTTTGACCTTTTGACTCCCATACAGCAGGAAAATCAGGAGGACTGGTTGCTTTCATCCTTGGTTTGGAAGTAGAAAAAAATTCTGTTTCTTGGTGCCTTCATCAGAAAATAGAACAAACACATAAGCCAGACACCGAATGGATCCCAATGTATAAAATCACAGGAACAAGCAAGCTGAGGGAAAATTGATTGGAGATGAAAGCTGACAGGAAAATTGCTATTGCATATTGACCATCTTTGGTTGTTACCTTTAAAAGAGAAGAAAAAGAGAGAAAAGACTCTGCAGTTATGTTATAGGCCATAAGAGAGAGAGACAAAGAGAAACCATGTCCTCCTTTAGCAGTCAGGGAGGAAGGGAGAGTCTGTCCTGCTCCACTTATAACAAATCTTTACAAACTCTTGAAGACAGATGTCACAAAGCAGTCTCAAGTGGTGGGACTGCATTTATTCATCAAAATAGATGGCTTTCAATGAATGTAATAAATGCTTTATTTCTTTGTCTCTAAATATAGCAGGATCTTACTTACAAATTAAATGTGAGAGTCCGCTTGAAACTCCTGGTAAGTGGGCCTTAACTACTGATTACTGAAATACAGGAAGATATGGCAAGCAAAAAGATTACTCAAATGATAGTATTTATCACGTTCCTACACTCTCCTCTGAGCTTTCCCTGCTACTAGAAACTGGATAGGTTAATAGGACAAAAGGTGATAATTTTTATGCTTTCAAATCAACAGAACACAAAAAAAGAAACAAAATAATGTAATGCAAAATAACCCTTACTACACACTCTACATAGTCTGTAGTCCTACCAGGTTCACAAAGGTTCTACACAGAAAAGTAGTTTTATTTCTCCCATCTTGTCTTCCTTATTAGCCTCAGACCATGAATCTCTTCACCTGGTCCTTTGCAAGTAAATTAGGAAACCTTCCCACTGTGTTCTCAGCTAATTGTTAATGCAGTCCAGCTTTTTTTTTTTTTTTTTTTCTCCAAAAGCCACAGAAAGAGCTGGACAAGGGTAAAAAATAACAGCAATAGCCACAACGGGTAGAAGGAAAGAAGAGCAATCTTATGCCTACATGCCTCTTGGATGGCAAATGTAATCTTCCCTGGTTAAGGAAAACATTCCCTTTTCTACGAGTGTGTGACAGCATCTGGGTAAGAGGAGGCAAACTCAACCTCAGAGGTTGGTTGGCATTTTTTTTCACCTATTAAGCCAAAAACAGAATTCTTGCTGTTGTGTTCACTCTGTCCTGCTCCCAACAAATCCAAACAGGCTTCCTATGTTTTCCTGAACTCCATGTAACCATGCTATCAGAAAGCAAACGAAGATCAGCAAATCAGAAGGCAGAAATGATGAGTAACGAAGGGTGAAGACATATAGTTCCAGTGGGAAATGAGCTGTAGAGTCCTTGCAGTTAAAGACTGGAATCTGAGGTCAGAGGCATCGTGGAGGTGTGCTCAAGAGAGCTGGAAACATTTCAAAAACCTTACGGCATTAAAACAAATCTTTCTCCCAAAATATAGCTATTTCTTAAAAAACACACTGAGGAAGAGGTATAAAGAGTTTCAGTAATTCTGCGAATATTCATAAATGGAGAACACATTTTTTCTTTAAAATGATAGTTGTTTTAAACATTGCCTTTGCTGTTCTAAATAAAATGTTTGAAATTGCAATGCAACTTCTGCTCGAACTGCAAAATTTTGGAAGACATTCCACTGAAAATCCAGAAGCATTTTACTTTTCTTCTAAGCCAGAACAAAAGGAAATTTCAAAATCTCTGGATTTCTTGGGAAATGGATATTGTGGATCTACACAGCTGAATTCATAGTTCAGAATAAGTATCCTCTGTGTATGCTTACGTGTGATGGCCTCATTTTGCTCTTCAGCTGCAGAAACAGGGGCTCACCCCAATGGGCCAGTGACTTCTGAGCTGGTCTTCAGAAAGGTCCCAAGAGTCCCTTGTCTCACCGGGAACACGTATGACCCTGTAGTCTTTCTTTGCAAACAGCAACCATTGGCTCCCCAGACAAGGTCCAAATTGTGCAACTCCTTGCTGGTGCCCACACACGCTGGTGTCCTTCTACAATTTTGCTTGGCCCTTGGTGTCCCAAGCTTCTCTGTTCTCGTGGATCCAGTAAGACTGCTGGCCTCTGGAGCTCATCAGTTCCTGGGAGACCGTCACACACTCCTCAGTTCATTACCTTTCCACTCTTTGGCATGCTTTTGTCCAGTAATTATATCTCTACCCGTGTACACAGATAAACACAGAAGGGGCTGCTACAGCACCCTATGCTCCCAGGTCACTGTGGAGCGTCCTCTCTGCACAGAAGGCTAATGCTTATTTATTATATGTATGATATATATGTAGGAAACAGAGAACATGATAGTGTGCTATGAAATATTTTACAGTTTTGAGTCTGGTATTTAATAATACCTGCAGGTGATGACTGTACAAGTTTTAAGTGATCCCACAAGATTTCCAATAAATTCTGTATATTATACCTTCACAGTGTTTACTATCCAAAAAAGAAAAAAAAAAAAAAAAAAAAAAAAAAAAAGTGACTCATTTATTTTCTGTGGCAAAGATGAATAAAACATTAAAAAGTAGAAAAGAGTTTAAAGTAAACCTAATTTTTACACTTATTTCAATATTATTGATCTAGGTTACTGTTATCTGGGAACATAACTTAAGTAATAACAATAACTTCAATAATAGCAACAATAAAACCAGATTATTTGAGGTGACATATTTTCATATTTGCCAACCCAGTCATTGCCCTCAACCATTTCTCCACCATGGAAATTCAGCTATCCTGCCAATATCTCTGTATTACCATCTCTGCTAAGACAGGAGACCAGAAATAGATTTTCCATATATAATCCAGTTATGAATCTGTTTTATTGGAATAAAATACTTTAAATCCCAGTGGTTAGCAAGACACAGAACTTTAAAGTATTCACTGTTCTGAGGCAGATTATTACCTATACTGATCTTCAGGTCAGTAAGGTTTTGGTTAAAAAATCTGTACTTGAGGAAAGCGAAAAAGCATCTTCTAAAAGGAGAGAAGGTGTTTTATTTTTGAGAAATATTTTTTACTGTTGCTTTTACTGTGTTTTTTCTATTGGTGCTGGAGGACAACATTTATTTGATTTTAATATAACAGTTCATTGCAGCTACTCAGAAGTTGGAGTATCAGAGGTAATTGTGGCAGTAAAATAGTGAACATTATTAAACGTATTTAATTTGGACAAAACAAATATGTCTTCCCCATTTTTTATGGAGCTATAGCAGCAAATCACCATGATGTTATGATGTCAAGCATGTCAGATCCACAGTATTTGAAATGCGCCAGAAATTGTAAAATCCTTCTCAGGATTTGTTCCAGCTTGCTAAAGATCTGTGATCAGGAAGATTTCACCTCTTGTCTTTGCTGATCAACTCTTCTGGCCATTTCCCAGAGTAGAATTCATTAATAAAGCTCACAAATGTCATGAACTACATTTCAAATTGAAGTAACGTCCTTAATAACTCTATTCCCATCACAAAGCATTTATTTGCTTTGAAAGAGGGCCCTGTTCCTGTTGGCTGCACGCTGAGAATGGAAATGTGGAAAAAAAATCTGCTTGCAGAAACAGATCCCTAAAAAAACTTCCAATTATCCAGAGATTTAATCAAGCATTGCCTGCTATAGACATATGTGCCTGGGGTATCCTCATACCCTAAGCATATTTAAATACTTCACTTGGATTCTTAGTAGCTGCTAAGCTCAAGAGCTCAAGAAGATGCTCAAACCAGAAAGACAAAACTGTTCGTAGTATTGTCAAGAAGCTGGAGGGAATGAAGATATATTGCTTTTTTCTCTCCCACTTCATATGAGCTAAGATTTTGGTCCTATGGACTGATGTGTTCTGCAATCACTCTGTTATCTGACTCTTTAGGTAGTCTGGTCCTGTTGCTGGAGACCTATAGTATGGAATCAAAGTGTTAGTGGTAAAATGGACACTAAATTGTAAATATCAACATCTCATGCTGGGTTTACACTTTGATAAGAGCTGAGATAGTTCATTTGAAATAAAATGTTTCTCCCTCTGCACTTCAGCATTTTTAGTTTGAAAAAGCCCTAATACATTTCAGGTCATATAGCTGGTTCCCTAAAGTGAGATATTTACTAATTTAGAAGGTGTTATCAAAAATAGAAAGAAATAGGAAATGAAAGAGAGAGCAAAATAGTGAGACTTTTCCTGGCACAGTAATCTTTAAGGCTTTGACCCAGCAAAAAATCCTCTCTGCTTAATCTTGAACATCCTGGCAAAAGTTCCAAATAAGATATCAGGAAAGGAAAACAGATTTCTGCAGCGGAAGAGATTGTATTTATCTATCATCTTGTAATTTACTGAAATGCTTACTTTATTTGAAATGATTCTTCCTTAAAAGCCATAGTGATTTTTGTCTACTAACTAGAGAGGGAGACAGGGCATCAAATATTAACATCTTGACAACCTTTTCATCTGACAGACTGGAACTAGACTATAAGTGCAACACGGTTCTGGATTCTAATTTCATTTCCTTTTGGTGTAAGATTCACCTATTAGTTATCTTGGAGGCAAACAAATTTATTTAATCATATTTGAAAAAAATTACCATTGTGCTACATAAGCACTCAGCTAGTTTCTATAAGGTATTTTGAGATCCCCAGGAAAAAACAATATCACACACACACAAAAAAAAAAAAAGACAACATATTTCAAAAAATTACTAAAAATCTCTTCTAGTGATGCCATTTCATGACAGAAATGCTCACTCCTATGTGCTGCTCACATACACAGTATTCAAGTAAGCTTTTTACATCAAAATTTTGCAATTTTCAAATATTCTTCTCAATTTCAAATGTTTTTCTTATGATAATTGATATGAAAATTATTTTCTTACTTTTTCTGCTTAGTTGTTGGCAGTTGTTACAGTGCTGTCATCTGAAAAAGAAAAAAAAAAAAGCTTGCTGAATGAATATGAAGCTTCATATTTTAAATATACATATATTCCTTATTTGCTGAAAATTATGTTGAGGTGACTGAACTAATCCGGAAGGCAAACTGGATGCAGATACCAAATAGGGATAGCAATAAAGATGACTGTTGGTGTTAAAAGAAGTACTGCTGGTAAAAATCTTTGTGTGACACGTCACTTCTGGTTGTAGTATCTTACATGCAATTATCTTTTGGGCATATAAAAGGAGTACACTGGATACACACGCCAGAGCCATTTGAACATCACTATGAATACTAGACGTGAAACACTTTTTTTTCACAATACATCTCCTTGCATCAAAACCATGTTAACAGACATTCTGATTTGCTATTTTGACTAATAGAAAATAAAATCCTCAGAGCTATACTGAGTATACCATGACAGTACCGGTGTACTTTTTCCTTTAAAAAAAAAAAATCAAACAACTATTCTACATAATTAGAGAAATTGTCTAAATTCACATAGTTTCACTCTCCAAACTAAAGTCTGTTTTCCATCTTAGCTTTTTTTTGTCTCAAATAATTAGAATGTGCTGAAATTTTTGAAGCTGAAGCAGTTCCTTTGCATCTTAATTTAGAAACCATAGGATTAGGTTCCTGAAAATGAACCCATTAGGCGGCAATGTCTTGATTGCAAGAGCACTTAAGCTCCCATATGCATAACAGGTTCATCAGAGGTTCCACAAAATGAATGAAATCCTGGAAGAGGATCATTACAATATCAATGTTCTAAAACAAAAAAAAAAAAAAAAAAAACAAACAAAAAAAACCCAACAACAACAAAAAAAAAGAGATAGATAGGATCTATTATGTGAATTTAAAAGCATTATTCACCTTCATTAGTAATGTGATGTTCATACATATACTTATACCTTGACAAACTTTCAGCTCTACTGTCCCAAAAATAGTTGATTGCTGTGCTTTCAGCTCATCGTTCTCCATCTCTTGTGTCCATCTTCTTCTTGATGTGGTCCACATGTCACTGAAGGAATTTGTTCCACTATGTCTTCCAGGAGACAGCTGGTCTCTACAGCTATCTGGCCTGTCACTCATTCTCACCATTCCCAACACCTTACGCTTCTGGTGGAGCATGAAAGAGCTGCCACTACACACTTGATGTTTTCTTTGACATTGTTCTCCACTAAAAAAGACAATTCTGATGAACTTACGGAAAGCATCCACCCCTAAGAGTAAGACAGTAAACCAGAAAAAAAAGAAAATCTCAAGGATCCAGTGAAGGTCAGGGTGCCATCTTGGCTCATTTGACCATTATTAACTTGCAGAAGCCAAGTGTTTGAGCTCCTCTAGATTAGAGATGTTTCCAGTCTTCAGCTCTGGCCCTGTGTATTTTGTCCCAAACATCCTCAGCCACTGTTGTCTGTCAGTTTCTAACAAAACGGGCAACTGTTCTCAAATTGTCTTGCATCAGCAATGTTTGGGGAATGCATCTCTATTTTCTATAAGGTATACCTAGAGAGAGAGAATACATAATGAATTATTGTGCTGAGGCATTTGTCTTTGCAACATCGAGAGGGATAACGTAAGAGCAATGTACAGTAGCCATGAAGATAAATAACACAGCAGGGCATAGTATCATGTATAAAATATTCCCGGCACTCTAGGTTCCATTTCATTATTAGATTTTTAAAAAGAAACATTTTCTTGGTTAGTTTCCCAAGCTAGCAGTCACAGAGTTTAATTTCAAATTGCTTGAGGCCTTGGAAACAAAGATGTATTTCTGCAAACACTGGCTTAAATGCCAATAAAAAATGTGAGCAGGACCCACCCAGCTTTGTAAGTGAATGACACACAAGAGAGTTCTTCTCCTCACAAACCCCCATTTACCCCAAATTATTCTGTCATGCACCAGCATTTACAGGTTGTCTTTCAAAACAGCAAAAATAGTAGGCAGGAAAAAAAGATAGCTATCTAGATAGACAGACAGATTAGGTAGCTTTCTGTAGTGAGCAGTTTCTTTTGATCAGCATGTGAGGTCCTTCCTCTTCACCTATCTATACTGAGATCTTGCCTGGAGTGTATTCAAGAAGGATGTGGGACAAAAGCAGGAAGTCCAGAGCAGATGAGCAGATCAAAGAATTAATTAATTTAAGTTGCTTAGCCTAAACAAAAGGAGTCTGGAGGGAGATCGAGATGGTTACTAGTATACAAATCACTACAAAAAATTGCAGTAAGAGATAGAATAAAATATTCTTCATGTTCACAGTAAACAGAAGAATCTTAAAAGACAGTGAGACAGGTTCAGGTTAGATATCAGGAAAACATTTGTAAGGTAGAGATAGGTTACTGTAAATGCTGTGAAATTTGCACCACTGGAAGTCTGACATGAATGTTTATCTAGAGATAACACAAGTGCAGTTAACTCTGCTTTGGATCAGGGAGATTGACTGTGTAACCTCCTAAAATCCTTTCAGACCAAGGATTTTATGATGTGTTTAAAAATGTTACATAATAAATATATGCCTAAACGTTGGTGATTAAGCAGTACAAATATAAAATTAATCATAATTATTCATCATCGCATCGTATCCCAGAACAGTTAGCTTTTTTTTAGATTACAGTACCAGCTGGTAATAACATGATATGTTGTTACGATACATGATAACTTATTTTTCCTAGTTAGGGACAAATGTGTTATTTTATGCTTAATTCAGTATGTAGACTTTGCACCCTGTAGAGTAGGGTTCAAGCCCCCGTTTTGCAACAGAATCTGTTACTTCAGTTAACCACTTGCTCCCTTGAACTCTAGCTTTTCATCTGTAAAAGGAGGACAACATCTCTTCCAGACTTCAATCAGTTACTGTAAGAATATGTGGAATGAAGATGGAAACTAGCTGCTTCCAGGGGTGGCCAGACACTTCCCTTGGATAAACAAGCACCCTGGCAACAGGTGGGAATAAAACAATGAATGTCCTAAGACTAAAGTCCTCACTGCCTACCAAATTATATGGGTTTTTTTTTTATTTATTTGCAGGGTAGAGTTGGTGGTGGTTGTTGTTCCTTTTAAGTGCATTTCTGCAGTTTCCTAGCATGATGTAATTATGGGATTGTAGCAATGAAACCAGGGTTTATTCCAGATAAGAAAATGTGAAGGATGGCTAATCTCTTTGCTTCCAGCAGATGAAACAAATTATATCTGTTAGTCTAGTAGTAGACCACTTTCAATCAAGCAGCATAAGATGAAGCTGGAATGATTTGTATACATCATTGGAAATAAAAGGCCAGCATTAGCATATGTATAATTTTATTACAGTTTAATAATTTCCCAAGACAAACCAAATGTTAAGCTCTCATTTTATGGGTAGCATTATAATGCAGATTAGTCATTTAATATTTCATGACAGTAAGCATGTCAAATGTAAAAAGTTACTGAACCCTAAAAGTGTTTCTTGGACCAAATGACTCTAATGGTCATTAACTTAGCATGAATAAATCTGTTCGGCTAAATATATTTGGGTTTATGTCTGCATAATTTGTATGCACTTTTCCAGTGAGGTGGCTGAGAATTTAGGAACAGCATGGAAGCTTTCATGCCTCTAAGGAAGACTCTTCCTGAAATGGTCAGAACCACATGCCTAGAAGTTTCAGAGTGACTCTTTACTCAAGATCTCTCAGCACGCAAGCTTGCCCAGCTGAAGTACAAGCCCTCCACCAGCATTAGACTCCCAGTACCTAGAGAGTGTAACGACCTATTAATTCCTCAAGACCTGAAAGTGCAAGTGTAAGAACTGGATCTCTCTCCCCCAGGGAAGGAAGCTGTACCAGGAACTCGACTCAGACTGTGTTTGATGTTATCTGCAAGGTGATTGAAGTGCAGCACTCTGCACAGGTGAGTGCTGTCTCTCTAAATCCTGCCCTTAGCTCTTCTGTGCACAGTAGTCTCTGACAGAGTTTCTCAGTTTAGTTTGCAGTCCTGCAAGCTGAAATTGGCCCTCTTCTTTCTTTTTCATAGTGTTAAATGTCAGTTAGTTGAGGATTTGTAGCCATAAAGCACTTTTCAGACTTCCTTTTTCTCACTTATGGTTAGAGGGAGTGGCATATGTATTTTTAAACTAGGAGTTCTAAAACCTATAGAAAGGCACAAGGCTTAACATTTTAGCTGAAGTACAGTGAAAAAAAAATCTGTCATAAAACCCTTACTAAGTTCTTGATCTACTTTTCTAATATAGCATTATTAATAAAGTAAAACATGTCTCTCTGTGAAGATTTGATCCAAAAGCAAAGCATAATATTTTTGATAACATTTGTTTCACTGAAGACCTCCCCCAAACCAGCAGCCTCTTTTCCCAAACTTCACAGAAATAAAAAATTGAACACTTCTATTTGACTGAAAAATTTATAACTCATTCTGATTTTGATGTACTTACCATTTGTGACTTTCACATTAACACATTTCAAGATGTCACTACGAGCCTGACATGTGGAGCAGATATAATAACTTTTCTTCATTAATGCTCAGTCTTGGAGCATATTCAGTGACTGCTGTCACAGCTGGACACACAGTGTGAGGTAGACCATTTTGCATGTGTCACAAACACGCATTCATGCCTACATATGTGCAGAAGCCAAGCCTGTAGAGAAGGCTGGTTGACTCACCTCCTAGTGCTTCTAATTTTTTTGCCAGCTAGGTTAGATACAGGGGCTTCTTACTGGGCAAAGACTTCCAAGATTGTTGTCATCATCCTCCACCTCCTCTCTCTCACAATCTCTTTACTTTTTTTTTCCTATATATAATTCACATTAGGTATTTCATAGGACCTCCTTGTTTTGTTCCAGTCATGTGTTGCTGTTCATGCCGTCCTCAAGTTGTATGAAGACAATGTTCATACAGAAATTGATTAAAATGTCTTTTAGTAAAGTGAGAGAAACAACTCTAGTTCATTGATCATCTGCACGCTACAATACCAAAATATCTAGATATTCTTCAGAGATAAGATAATCTGGCAAGCAAAAAAAACCCCAAACCTACACTTAAAAGCCCTATGTGAATCTTTATGTAATGTATAGTCTATTTTAACAAGTACTATCAAAACAATTTGCAAATTTCGGTACGATATTGCATAAAACTAATATTTCTGCAAGAATTTATCACTAAAAAAAGCCCATGTGCTGTCTTGACAAAAATAAGGAAGAAAGTTATTCCTATTTTACGGTCTAATAGACTGAGGCTAAGAGAAATTCCAACCCCAAATCTGATATAGTTCCTCAGGTTCAATGGAAAGGTTTTTTTCTTCTTAACGGTTTTGAAGCCCTGGCTAGGAATAAAACACCACACACCACCCCACACCATGGGGATGGGGGGAGAACTAAAGGGCTAAAGGGAAAAGAGACTTGTGGGTTGAAACAAGAACAACTCAAAAACCAAACTACAACAAAATCAAAAATAATGACAACAATAATAATTATAATAAAAATAGCAATTTATACAAGCGCACAGACACACAAATGAGTGACACACAGTGAAACTGCTCACCACCCAATGACCAAGGCTCAGCCCATTGTCAGCAAATGATTCTGGAGCGGGGAGAGTCCTGAAACCACAAACCCAGGAAAGATAAGAACCTAAGCACCTGAGAAACCAAGAGCCAACCGAGAGAGTGAGACAACCGTGGGAAAAGAGTGACCCAGACAAAGAGAGAGAACTTCTGGACAGATCCTCATCTACATACTGGGCATGACATGCCTGACATGGAATATACCATTGGCCAATTTGGGTCTCAATCCTAAACCTAAGATTGAATCCTAGGCTAGTAATTGGGGCTGTGCTCCCTCCCAGCTTCTCCTGCCCCTGCAGACACAGGCACAGCAGAGAAGCTGAAAAGTCCTTGACTGTCCTGGCAGCAACTATAAACATCAGCATGTTATCAGCCTTCCCAGCACAAATCCAAAACATAGCCTCACACTAGCTACTATGAAGAAAGTTAACTCTGTCCCAGTCAAAACCAGGGCATTTCTGTAAGTCTTTACATTGAAACCCAAGGAATTCAATGGGGAAAAAAATGGTAGAATAACACGCATAGGTATTCCAGAATCAGGAACATAACCCATACCCACAATCTCAACTTTCAAATAATTATTTTGTCCAAACAGATCATGTGCATCCATATGGCTTTTGTGTCTCTCGTAAGATTAATTTTGTATTCTGTATAGAGAAATATACTAATAAAATATGTTTCCACAGCTGAACATTCAAAAAACCCAACTTTTATAACCTTTTGAATGGGTATGCAAGTTTAATTATCTTTCTTTTTGCTTATTCATTGCCAAACAGTCTTTTGACAGGTGTCCCATGACATATTTCAAATACTTTGCTGCAACTATATTTTTTGTGATACCTGAATATTAGTGGTGTAATATTGTATTCTTATTTATGTGTTTACAGTATTCTTTCTCACAATGCTTCAATACATCTTTACTGGTTTCGCTTTTTCTGCAGGATCACAGAATCACAGAATCACAGAATGTTAGAGATTGGAAGGGACCTCGAAAGATCATCTAGTCCAATCCCCCTGCCGGAGCAGGACACCTAGATGTTGTCAACCTCTGCATTTAAGAAATCTTTTGACAAGTAGGTTACAAAGGTACTATCTTTTGTGTTTTCATTTGCATTGGGGGCATAAATATCCCCAAAGAAAATTAGGAAACAAATAAAAATGGTCATCTGTGCAAATAAATGTGGTCATCTCATTGTCTGGAGAAGAATCAACCAAAAAGGTTATGGAGCCAAAGTGAAAATCTAGGGATTTGAATTCAAATTTCCAGCAGAGAGCCTTCCCAAAGATGAAGTTTTGAAGTTTCTCCAAGCATTTTTCTTGAACCAAGCTTTGTGCCTCATGTGAAAATTACATCAAGCCAGATGGCATAGCTATAGAACCCGTATGAGTAAAAAGAGAGTTCTAGAAAAGGAAGTAAATTTAAATTAATTAAAGTAAATTTAAAAGATTTAAAACTGAAAAAATCATTGGAAAATTAACTAAACTACACTACAGAAAGGTTTGAGCAGTGCCCTAAGTTACAAGTAAAATTCAAGCTAGTGGCCGAGAGGAGCTAAGATGACACAAGAATGTGCAGGGGGCAGACAGAAGGGGGTGAGGGATGCTACTGTACCATGGCTGGGGTAGAATGTGGACCTTCCCACCACTGACCATGTATGTCCTCACCCTGGGAATGTACTTGCAAACAAACAGAGGAAAAATTTTAACTATACAGAGTATAGCAGAGGCTGGCAGATGGATCACTTGGTTGAAGCAATGTTTGTCTCTGCAGTGACAGCAAATAATGAGAGCAAGATAAGTATGTGAGTTGGTCCTACTTTTGAAAGGCACTTCTAATTCCTCTCCTTGAAACATAGCTATAGGTGTTTGACTTCTTAACACAAAAAGCAATCACATCACAAAACAAAGATGAATGTGTCTCTATATTTCTAACACGCAGGTGCTGAGATATTTCTTTCTCAGTGTAAACACACACAGTGCCTGATGTACAGCTAGTTAAAGCAAGTTCATGGGCACCAAGCAACACAAAACGGTAGTTTGTCAGCATTGCCAGGCTGCAGATTCAAGGCAGAGCAGCAGCTGCTCAGAGGTACTTTATTCTATAAACCTTTATTCTGTTCAGCCTCTTCCCATTCATTGCTGAGGAATGGAAAATTTGACGTTACCATTCCCTGTGAGCTTTTCACAGTTTAAGTCCCTGCTGTGATTCTGTTACATTGGACTAGAAAGTACAACACAGAAGCACAGGTGCAGTGTTTGCTGAAGTACGACAAAAATGGACAGAAAGCTGTACAAGCTATGTGGGAGGTGTGGTTCATCTGCCACAGTGTGGACAGGTCAACATTCAACAAAAAGAAGGAAGGTTGTGGTTTCACGTGGCCAGGGGTGACTCGCTGTCTGAAAACACAGGCTCTAATGGGGTTTTCTGCGAAAGAGAGCAGAGATGAACCAACCTTTTTCACTGGCTCTGCACTAAAAACACAAGATGAAATGCAGACATTACCATACGCTGCTGCAGGTTTCAGCAGCCTCATTCTTCTACAAATTAAATAGCAGCAACATTTTTTAACCAAGCCTAGCCTTATTCTTTAATTATAAATATTTGTCTCTGCACTAGTCTTGACTTTTAAATAAAAACAACACAAGAGAGTTAACAGATCAAAGAACCAAGGAAGATTATAAGTGGAACAGCATTTTATTGTGGGGATTTTGTTTGTGTGTGTGGTTTCAGATAGGCTATTAAGACTTTATTTTTTTCAAAGTGAAATACATTCTTGTGACAGTTGTCTCTGTCTACCCTGCCCTAAGATAGGAATGAATTTTATTCCATTAAACATTTCTTCCGGCAATATACACAGTTATATAAAAGCAATAAAAATGGTTACTAAATAATGGTTGCTAAATAGTGATTACAGAAAAGGTTTTACTACCAACACTGGATTCAAGAGGTCAAGAGTGAAAAAAGAAAGAGATCATTAAGCTAAGTAGGAACAAGCTACATGAAGAAGCAGTCTAAAGTAGCCCTCATAAATGTAAAAAAATTAAACTCTAGATTCATATAATCTAGCCAACGATTTAGTTCTAGAAAATGAGTTTATAAATTAATTTGTACACCACTGGAAGGAAATTTATCTTCAAAAGCACTGACATAGAACTAACCAAATAAATGTATATGTGACTGTCTTAAGCAAACAATTTTTTTATTTAAGTTAACAATAACCATTTTTTCCAAATAAAATTATTTATAGCTGTAAGCAATATTAGATCACATTTTAGGACAAACAGCCTACACCATAATGGCCATTACTGAACAATTATAATTTTAACAAATCTTTTGATTTTGTCTTTATTGTCAGAAACACTCAAGATTCAGAGCAACGAAGTGTCTGACTACAAAAAAAAACCAAGCCCTAAATAAATTCGCATTAACATAAACCGCCTTAAAAATACTCAAAAAAGGACATGTTTGGAATGAACTTACATTCTAATGTTGTTTTCTGTTCTGTTTTTCTTAGGACATCGGTATCTCTTAGGACTCAACGTTTTACGTATAATGCAATTATGATGTAAAATCTTGACAAATAATTTCATTAATTAGTTAATGTTAGACGTGTAAACTTTACTGTGACTACTCAGCTAAACATCTTACTATGTAAGTTCTTTCTTATTCAAAACTAGAATTTTCCACTACTGGAAAGAAAGAGATATTTCTTGTGGATAAAATATTGCAATTGAGTCTCTGAATATCTGAGTTCAGTTCTCAGATTCTCAGGTGCATAAATCTGTATTGAAGACTTACCAGAGTTATTCAGTTTACCTGTTTCAAGATAGGCTTCCTCAGATGAGAGCTATCCAGGCTTTGAAATAATATTCAAGCTGCTGTAACCTCATTTATACCCTCTTCATTTCCATTGCACTGAGGTAGCTGAGGGAATACCATTGCATAATATTAAGCTGAAGTACTCTAGCAATTGTTTTCCAAAGAATTACAAGAGTCTTTCTTTGTCCTTCCTGTAATCCCCTGTTGGAATTGCTGGATGTTAATGGAAGGCTGCAGGCATTAAAGTGGCATTTCAGTGCTTGAGTTAGTGCTTCATTTGTGATTAGCCTCTACTACAGCAGAGTCAAATATTTTTAATTAAAACCAACATTTTATTTGAGTGAGGGGATGTCCTTGTCAGCATAGGATTTTGGACTGGACACAAACTCTTCTTGGTGGAACAAATCTACTAGTGCAGCCTCAGGTAATTTTTTAATCTCTTTATATCCCAATAATTCCATCTGAGAACTGGAAATCATAATTACTCTCCCACACATTTTATATGACTGATCTGTTCCAAGCTCTTGTAAGACCAAAAAATCAGCTGGTGTAAATGGAAGAAATTTTCTAATCCACTTCAACAGATTTTAGATCGGGTCTTGAGACGAAGGCTCTTGTGTGTGAGAACACAGTCCAGTACATTGGGACCTGCATATTGATTCAATGTGTAGGAGCTTATGTATTGAAGATAGTAAATCATCTTCATGAAGAGGTGTAAAAAATATTTTCAAAGTATTCTTTACCTTTCTTCCCTATAACTGTACGGCTGTTTCCCTATGTCTGGAAAAGATGAACTACAGTATCAGCTTTAGCAATGCTCAGTTCAAACTATGTACAGGAAAGGGACTTGATTCAGCATCGGAAATTGCTGCTATACAAAGTGTACTACAAGAGGAAACTTGGTTGTGTCAGTTCAGTATCTACACACTTAAAAAACTGCAAGAGGGAATTAGCAAGCACCGCCTAGGTGAAACAGATAATACTTTCAACATGTTTGCCTCTGTATATTGGAAAAATCACTGCTCTCACCCCCTGTAAAATATTACAAATTCGCTAAATAAGAACACTTTTGGTTGGCCTTGCATCTGTGTCTGAGATCCAAGTACAGAATGTATATACTATGGACATTGTTAGTGGTGGTTTTTCATCCACTGCCTAAATAGCTGTAGATCGCATGATTTTATAAAAGCTACAATACCCATGTAGTCAATACCCCTCAACCCCGGTTTCTCTTTTCACACAATTGCAATTGAGCTATTTATCTGTAGAGCTGATGGTGGCTTTTCATATCAATATTACTCAGCTCCTTAGAGTTAGTAATGATTGATGCACACTTCACTGAAGTCTATACAAGACCTATACTGATTATTGTGAACAAAAACATCAGGTTTCTGACTCTTCTACCAATGCCAGCTAATGAACTCTGGCTTACAAAAGAAATTCCTCTTATCAGGCTCCAAAGACATCACTTTGTACCTTGTGTTCATTTGCTTTTGGGGACATGGTTAGATTACCTTTAATCTCTGCTCTGTTATTATTGTGTAGTGGAGTCACTTATGTTTTCCTGTGTTCTTTTTATTTACACAGCTGAATAACCTTTTGCTATTTGTTTAATTTCCTTTACAAAGTCTGGCTTGGACTGACTTTTGCATGTCTCACATTATCCCAATACTTCTTGATCTCCTAAACATAATTACATTGCTGAGCAGGACTTTTTCCTGCTCTTGGTAGGGTGTCTGCTTTCTCCTGTGATTTGCTTTGTGGTTTTTATTCATCCAGTGGTATCTGGAGCCCTATCCTAAAATTTCCCCCAGAGTTCAGAATATAAATTCCACACAGTTTTTTTTTCTTTTTTACACAATAAGTTTTCAAGCCTCCAGTTGCTACTCCTTGATCTTTTCAATGCAGCTGACTTCACAAACCTGAACATGCTCATTCACACCCCAGATGCCAGACACCATGACATTTCCCAGCAGTCAAAAACCAACTTCTGGCCGCACAAGCTATAGAGAGACATAATACCTTCTAAAAAAATGCATGCACCAGCCCATCACCCAGACAGCTCATCTTCCACCGTCAGCTTCTTTGCAGTGCCCACTTTCCCTAGTCTTAGGTTACTTGCCTAATATTTGACCCATCTAGCCTGGCCTCTTTGCTAGTTTTGGACAGATCTCATGAATGTCAGACTGTCACTGTTAAAAGAAGGATCCACAGACCCATACTGAAGTCTATTGTATATTCACTTATGAATTTTCTCTAAGAAATTAATATATAGTATCCCCTCCTGTCCTTAAAAAATTTGGAACTCTCCTTTTCTATACATTTGACCTTTACAGTACCAAATTCATGGTATTTATGGTTTTAATGTCCTGTCAAAACCCATAAATTTTAATTATTAATTCATGTAATCAAATAGAGATCTTTCTAGCCATACACATCCTATCTGCAGCCACAGAGGACAGTTCGTCATGCCCACAAACTGCTGACCCATTTTCCTGACAGTTCCTAGGAAATAAGTAATAGGTCATATTGACTTAGATCATGTTAGGAAAGAGGTCATGTAAGGAAAAGAGGTCATATTAACCACCCTTTGCTATCCATCACACTATGACTACTTTGCATGCACACCCTGACATGCATCAGGGTTGTGCTGAAGGTGACTCTTTCCTTTTCAGCCAGCAGCTGCTTCCTGACCTTTCTGACAAAAAGCTGAAGTCTGGTGAGTGCTGCTCCCTTTTGTTGATGCCGTTTTCCCGGAGGACTGTCACCTGTTCTTGGTTTGATGAGTATCTTCTTCACTTCTTTCTGCTTGCACAGGAAATCTTTTCAGGCTTGTACATGGAAATCTTCATTCTTTGTACATGGAGGGTCCAGTACTTGCCAGCTGATCCGCTGGCTCATCTCCATGATCCCTGGCACGACTTTAACACCAGTTAACATTCTTTTGGCAACTCACCCTTGCATGCATATAGGTGAATCCCTCTCACTCCCAGGAAACAGTGAGGCCAGAAATTATCCTGGCTACAGCCAAAACAATACACAGAGCAGCCAGCAGTGGTCTGACTCTTGGTTGTTTCAAACACCGTGTAATAGGCATGAGTTGATGCTTTGGAAATGGATTGCACGTTGGGTTATACAGCAAGGTGCAAATGCCACCTTTCAGGCATTAGGATGACTGGGACCACTAGGAGTCGTCAGCTCCCACATCTGAGGGGCTCCAGCAAAGGTACATGTTTAGATGGACTGAGGGTGTGCCAGTGCTCTGTAATTGGTGTGGAGGGATATAACTGCTATCATGAAAAATTAGGCTAACAGGAGGAGCAGCAGCAGCCAGAAATGCAAACTTCCTCTCTACAATCATTCTCTACCTGTAAGGATATGTTGACTTCTCCAAATAAGTGAGACTAGGATACAAGCCAACAGAGTTGCTTCACTCTGCAAGAGAACAGTGGAAAGAACAGCTGGAGAGGTACCGATGGCACCAAAAGAAAATTTTTACATGGAATTTTTAAGAAGTCTTCTAGCTGTGCATACTGCTGCTTGGCAAAACTATTGAACAAATCTTGCAGTCAATCTTTGCTAAAATATCACCATCTTTAGTGTAAAGAGGTTTACTTATTACACGACCTCAGAAGAAGTGCAAAAGTGGATTATTGACTCAGAAAATAAACCTATTAAGCTTTAACATGCAACAAAGACATTAAAAAGAAAAACATCTTTAAAAAACTGTAAAAATTTCATTAGAAGCAGTACCTCCTCAAAATGTAAAAATTTTTGGACAGTAAGTACTGCAAAGCTTTAATCATCAATGTCTTTCTTATTGCTTATGCTGTATAATCATGTTTAAGACTAGAAAAGTAAACGAAAACTACTCAGTGAACCCGTTAAAATAGTGACGTTATCTGAAAAGCAAGTGTCAATAATGCATAAATTTAAATCTCGTAATAATCTCATAATAGAAAAAGAACTCCCATTTTTTCAGGATACACAGTGCTGGCATGGAGGGTAATTTAGCTTGAATCCTTTGTCAGACCAACCAATGCCCTGAGTGCCTTGATAAACTACAAGGAGAACAGATGCATAATAAGGTAACTGACAGCTTGCTAAAGTTTCTTCTGCCAGTGGGACCCACTTGGTATAACCAGAGCCCTTTTCCAAGTCTACTTTCTCACGTTGCATAGATGGCATTGCTCCAGTAGCAGACCTTCTCTTCTATCCAGCTGCTACTGGTACACACCATCTCAGAAAGAGATCTGTTATTATTCATTAATTACTAAGGCCTATAGGAAGAACAATAGGACCTACTAACTACTGCTTAACAGGTCATTCAGTATTTTTAAAAGCCCTTTTTTAAAAGCACTAGAGGTGGCAAAACTCAAGTCTGCCACAAAAATGTTTCAGGGTGAAGTGAACCTTGAGCTCAAAAGAATGTGAGGGCTCAACGTCAGAAATTAGACTTGGGATTTATTAAGCTCTAGATTTTTAATAGAAAACTCTGACACCGTAGAAATACTGATTTTCTTATGGGTAGTTCTTGAAATCATTGCCCTTCTCTGGCTATGATATTGCAATTTTCTTTAGAAGGGGTTTTTCTACATGTCCATTTTCATTGCAGAGGCTTAACTTCTCGCTTGAATTGCTCGTCTAAAGCTAGCCTAACCTTGAGTGAGTCATGCTGTGAGGAGACATATGAGCTTCAAGTGAGCCAGATCTGCTGTCCTCGGTCATGTATGTCTCTATGATTTCTAGGAAGTTCATCCCACAGTTCGGTGCATTGCAGCAAGCCAACTTCTGTCATTTCTTTGCTGAAATATAGTAGGACTTTTCTGAAGTTTCTAGAAGGCATTTTAGCCTCCAGGTTTAGCCTGGAGAAAAGATGGCTCTGGGGAGACCTTAATCCAGCCTTTATTATTTAAAAGGAGTCTTATAAGAAAGACAGAGAAAAACTTTTTACCAGGTCTGTAGCAATGTTACAAAGGGCAATGGTTTTAAACTGAAAGAGGGTAGATTTAGGTTGGGTATAAGGAATAATTATCTAAGATAAGGATGGTGAGACATTGGAACAGACTTCCCAGAGAAGCTGTGAATGCCAAATCCCTGGAAGTGTTCAAGGTCAGGTTGCATGGAGCTTTGATCAACTTGATCTAGTTGAAGAGATCCATGTTCATGGCAGGTCCCTTCCAAACCGACCCATTCTATGATGCTGTGATTCTGTGATTATATTTCTTTGTGAAAAGGCACAAAGGAGTAGGAATACTGAAATACCAGATTCACATAAAGAGCAGAATAACTTTGCCAGAAGTACTTACATTAAGATTTTAAATCCTCTCTTTTCCTCCATGTCAGCTGTTGCACACTCACAGTGTTGCTTAGAAAAAAAAATTCATGAAGTCTTTGTGTAGGGTAGCACTCACACGGGAAATCAAACCTCTCAAAAAGAATGATCAGTGCTACACTAAACAGTTTTGTGAGTCTCCATTGCAAGGGTCCTGGCAAATTGCCCACTCCAATGTATTAGGTGAGACTCCCCAGACCACTGTGCTGATGAGTTCTTGTGATCCAGAGGCTTGCTCTGGGCAGTGCAGTAGGCGGCCTCTCAGGCTCTGTACTGTGATGACATGTTTCTGCATGTTTCTTATCTATCTATTAGGAGCCCTCCATTTTGGAATATCCCAAAGTGGTCTTTCAGACTTGACAGTCCCCTGTCTCAAAAATCTGCAGATACTTCTGATATATTTCATGCAAATGATGCATATCTTGCACTTTTTAACATTTCCTCATTAATGCTCAGATTATTTCTGCCATCAATGAAGAAAACATTCAGCATTCCATTAGTTTGGAGGTTCCTTTTTATTGAAAACATAATAAATAATGTCTTAAAGTGTAGAAATTATGGTGTAGTTATAAGTCATGATTATTTGGAGATGTTCCTAACATATTATTTTAAAACTCCTGTGAAGTAACAGAAATTATTTTGGTGTTTTGTATTAGTAAACAATTCTCTCACTCTTACTTTGGCTACCAAGTACATGTAAATAGTGTAACCGTGAAACAAACTCTTTAAATGCAATACATTACCCTCCATTAACAAACAACCTTTTGCTTAAATAATTAAATTGTGTCCAAATACTCCACATTTCTTACTGCAACAAATCAGCATTGTCCAGACACTCTAACTGAAGATTACACATGCACGTGTACTTCTGGTTAGGCAGAACTTGAACTTCAGTTTAGGTGTACCCTACTGCACTAAGCTGGCTGATTCTAGATTTGAGGTTTTGTGTTTTGTGAATCTGAGATGTGTTAAACTGGATATAAACTGTTGCCCTTTAATAGTTCATGAGTGGGGCAGGGGTTATTGTAGTATGATTCCAATCCTAAAGGGAAAGACAATGCTCACAAGTTTAGCCTAGTGAATTTATTGAAAATTTTGCTTCCCTAGTGAGAGTGGAGTCAAGACTTCTGGATTATGGTCTTGGAGGTTACTAAATTATCCACAACTTTTGATGGTTTTTTTCAGCATTAAAAGGCTGGGTTATGGTGAAAATTAATGATTTTCATATCAGATCCTTCGAATAAAATGCTCTTCACTTAGTCAAAACTGAGTTTTTTTCCAAACTGTTTGGTTTCTCCAATCAGCTATCAACAGACTCCAGAAAAACAAGTTTTAGAGCCTGAATACGAATGAAGAAAAATTTCAGAAGTTGTTTGGGGAAAAAATGTTTTAGCATGGGAATTTTTCGGTACAAAACCAGCCATGTCAATGATATTTTATGTCCTTTTTATAGTAAGTTGCAGAGTGAAGCCAATCAATCTGCAAAAATTGCACATGTACCGTAACTGAGCAGATACTCCTCCTATTGCTTGTGCCGTTTGATCTCACAGTCTTAGAAGACAGGCAGAACTATATTTAATGTCCCTCACAGGCAGAATTTCAATTTAAAAAAAACATCCCTGAGCTCTATTGTTCTTTGAAATATGAAACCCCCATATAATTTTCCTGCTCAGAGAACTTGAAATGGATGACGGCAGGATCCTTCCATTAAATTGCTGACAGGTAGCTAGCTGCCAGGGTTCCAGCCAGGAGCCAGATTCACAGGGTCAGGGGTGGAGGTGAGTATTATGCTTCCACAGACAAGTCTTATAATAGCCAAATACAGAAGAGAAGGTTTTTGAGAAGCAACATCCACAAGGATGTCAGAAGAAGAGACTAGGGAATGGGGAGGATATGCTTCAGCCCCTTCTACTTCCATGATGATTGATGAAGTCTATAACTGAAAGCAGTCTAAGGATATGATACTGTTAAGTGACAGAAATACTGGAGACATTTTGTCAACATCTCGATTACCAGGTCCACAAAAATAAATTATTCACAGGTTGCTCATGTGCTATGTCACCATCACAAAACAGTTTTGTTAGTCCTGGCTTTACTATTTCATTTCTTTTCACTCCCACAGAAATATTCACACTTTCTGTTTAAAAGAGAAGATGAGGTTCATCACTGTAGTGCAGGTAGCATAAATATTTCTGCTTTTGTAGTTTCACCCTTACTTGTACAGAGCAAAGAGGAGTCTTCACGCATATTCCTATTTTGTAGCAAAGAGGGGCAAGATGATGCAGAAGCCAAAACCCCCTCAGCTGGTCTTACTCCAGTAAAGTCCCAAACAGGTTAATGTGGGACAGATGATAACGGAAGACCCTGAAGAGCTGGTCAAGAAAAGAAGATAACCAAGTCCAGAATAA
Organism: Pterocles gutturalis; assembly: GCF_000699245.1. Taxonomy (NCBI): domain Eukaryota; kingdom Metazoa; phylum Chordata; class Aves; order Pterocliformes; family Pteroclidae; genus Pterocles; species Pterocles gutturalis. Next base: position 27,216 of record NW_010143232.1, read on the forward strand.
GAGCATTGCCAGTAAAGAAAAGGTACAATTAATAGATTTTGTAGTCACTGAACGGGGTAATAGGGAATCTGGATATCTATAGAAGCAAAGTAGGAGAAAAGTAAAAGTTTTCACCGATATTCTGTGCATGACAGTGATACTGTTGTGTGGGAGTGGAGAACAGTGACTCCAGTAAGGAGTTTGCCTACATTTCCTGTTTAGCATTCCTCCCTGTTTTTCCCTGCATCATGTTTGTGTGCTTCTACAGACAGGTGACAGCAATTTATACTGGCTTGAACTTATTGCTGTTATACTCACTCTGTAAGTAGATTATTTAACTTGAAATGCAAAACCATTTCACATTCCAGGACCCAAATGTCTCTGTAGATGGTGTAAGACCTGAGTCATTTGCAATTCAGATGATGGGTTGTGACTTCATAGGTGTTTACTGATAGGAAAGAGTTTGTATATATTCCTGTCCTAGCCAGTCAATTGAATTTAAAATTTCAGTTATAATAGCCTTTAAGTATGGCCATCTCTGTTTTATGAAGATAAACTTTTTTTCCCGAAACTCCCTGGTGTTGTGTTTTCTTCAGTGAGGCATCTTGATTACATTTGGCAAAGAGGGATTTCTGTGTCTGTCACGTTGTAACATAAATCACATATCATGTATGAATGCACCATTTAAACTCACATAGGCTTAAGGCATACCTTAACAGCTCTTTTTCTCTAGAGTCTGCTGGTAGTTTGATAATGGTCTTAGACCTTGACGGTAGTGCCCTTAAGCAATTGACCTATATGGGACATGTACCAGCAAATTATGTTGACTATATATAAGGGAAAAAACACGCATGATGAAGATAAATCTTCCTTTCTTTCTAACAGAAGAAAGTGGTGAAAAGTGTCCTTGATTACTGATATACAGAGAACTTGAAGAACTGAAAGGTTGTTTACAGTGAAGTGGCAAAGTGCTGATGGAAAATTGCTTTGGCAGCATCTGAGGAAATGGGGAAGTGAACAAAAAACAAAAGAAACTGTCCATGTTAAACTTCCTGCTTGCATAAAAATGCCACATCAACCTTCCTATCTCTGCGGAAATTGCAAGTTAAATGTTTTGTCCCTCAGAATTATCATTTTTAAGTGACTAAAACTTATAAAATGTCTCCAGAATTGAGAGGTCATTTATGCTAAAAGGCCCACAGCATGACACCAATATGACATGGAGAATTGCAGAAGTGCCATTGCAACAAGGCATTGCTAAAGTAAGGTCTTGTTTGCAATATCATGTACTGGGCTGGCTGTCTATGCTCAAGAAAGATAAAATTGAACTAGAAGAGGAGCAGAAACAATCTATAGCATTAAGTAAAGAGAAAACCTTACAATGAGACCTTGCAGAGCTTGGGTTGTTTAGCCAAGCAAAACAACAGATGTAAGAGGATATGAGGACTAGAGAAATGTGCCTCTGTATTAATATCAAGGAGAGAAAGAATGGCTCAAACTGAATAGAAGCACTGACATGAAATCAAAGTACTGTAAATTGGTCATGAATAAATCTATTCTGGAAATCCCTAATATCTGAGGAGCAAAATTTTAAGAGTACCCACATAGGCTATGTGAGAAAATGAAGCTAAATTTATTTTAAGATTAGCTTTGGTACATGCATGGAAAGAGCTGTACAACAAAGAAAATCTCTGGGGCTAGGAAGTTGGTGGCTCGCTTCAGTTCCCTGGACAGAGGCAACTGGTGCCATGTCCTCGGGCACTTCTCCTGGACATTCAGCTGACAGTCCAGGGAACTTCCTCTACAAGATCTGGGTAGTATTTGCTAGACCTGTGCAGATTTTTCGGCTAAGTTACAGCATCTCAAATGGCATTAGGTGACCATCTTTAAGCTTCTGAAGCAGGCTGTCAGCAAGGGCAATCAAACTTCAGATATGTCACATGTTATCTTTATGGATCTTTATGAGTTTGTATTGCGTTTCTCAAGGCTTTTTACTTGTCACATTTGGAGGCCAGGGAGGATTTCCCCAGACAAATGCTTTTTTTAGTTTCTAGGGGAGGCAGGTGCAGGTTTTGATTTCAACTTTGAAACTGAAAATGTTCACCATGGATGCAGGGAGGAAGTTTATAAGATACATTTGAAGGCCATAGTGCATTATATTGCTTCAGGCTGGTGCTAAGGGTTAAGGAAAATATTGATTAAGGGACAGCTTTTCTCCCAAGTTTGACTTAAAAGGTATTTTTTCTCCTGCCTTTCTGTATAGAGAGGAAAGCAGTCAGTCTTTGATAGAGTTTAGTTTGACATACACTATGCTAGTACAGATTGGACATGTTCTCAGTTCCTCACTCCCGCTTCCCATGGCACAGCTGTGAGACTTAGCCTTTATAAGACTGTGAATTTAGTACAGGGTGCTGGAGATGCTTTGCAGCATGAGGGATTGGGTACATGTGGAGTCTCTGCAGCCCTTTGAACTAGAGATTTTTCCTCAGCTGCCCACAGTTCTGGGTGTTCTGACCTAAATGAACCAGACTGTCTACAGATTGTGACCTAGACTGCCTCTTCCAGCCATATACTCCTATTTTTATTTCCATATCAGCATAATGATCAATACAGAGTGCTGGGAGAACTTGCACTATGTTTCCCTGAATTTCCTGTGAATTCTAGTAGTGTGCATTTTTACACTGATTAGCTGGCTTCTGGACACCTTTTTCCATGTGTCAGAATAAATAATTGTTATTTTATTTTAGTTATTCTGTGCCTTTGCTGTGGACTGGCTCTTTTCAAGAAATATTTCAATGTGAAGGATTTTTAAAAATTATGTATTTCTTTTGAAATAAAAGTCACATACATATTGGATACACTTGAAAAATTCTCAAGAAGGTGGGTTGCCACAGTTGCATATTTGAAAGTAGCCACACAAAGGTAAGCATAAAAAAACACAGTGCACAAAGAATGTAACCTATACTATATAAAGTTGTGAGCTTTGTATGTGCCATCTGGATATTCAATTGTTTTACCAGAGGCTCCTATGTGATTATGAGGAGATAAGCAAAAATGGCCAGGCAGAAATAAAAACAAAGAAACAAAACATTTAAAGATATGTTTCTGTAGAAAAACCTTCAACATATTTATTATCTGGGAGATTAATGGGAAAACGTATACCGGACTACCTTTTCCCGGGAAAATGAAAACTGGGGTCTCAAGATCTTGGTCTTCATGTTCGAAAGTCCCCTCAGGAGAGGAGATTTTGGGGGAAGAAAGACAAAGCTATTTCCTGAGACAGCAGCTGCTTTTGGGAGGACACTGAATGTGAATCTGAGTCGTCACAGGAACACAATGCTGAGTCAGAGCATCCTTATGGGAAATGTCCCAGTTTAGGACGGGCGCGGGTTTACCAGGGAAAGTGAGCCAGCATGTGAGCCATGGCGCTGATCCACCATCCTCCTCACCTGGATGGGAGGAAGCAGATCAGGATCCCGGTGCAGAGAGCTGTAGCTATTCTTTCCTGTGTCTCAGTCATTAGTCACAGCTCCCACCTGAGACCTGGTAGCTGACTCCATGTGAAGCAGTCCAAAATCAACAAGCTAGCTACAGTCACAGAACTGCAGGAATACATTAAAGGAAGTGGGAATTATAGCAGCTATCACTTCTCACAGTTTAGCTTATTGCCCTGTCACTGGGAAAACAGGCTGCTGGAGCTGAAGTAAGAATACTTAGGTACAAATGTTCCCCTCTGCTCTGTTGTGTTTTAATCCACCTTCAGAGGTAGTTGAAAGCTCTCTTTGACCTTGTCTTGAAATGGACTAGAAGTGCTCACTGAGGTCCAGCAGACCTCTGTTGCTTACTTTCTGGTGCTGAGTGAGGTGGAGATCTTGACTGAATCCATATGTCTGGGCTTTGTGGTTGCTGATATGCCATACATACAAATTTAACATGTCAGCAGGTATGTTTGATGATTGAGCTTAGGACTAGAGCTCAATAACAAAACTATTGCAACTTTTGCTGACACAGAGAGGCAGGGCAGAGGGAGTCTGAAGAAAACAGCTGCGTTTGGATAACTGGGGAGTGCTGTATTGTGTGTAGGAAGATTATGATGTACAGACTATGGATTATTTTATGGCTGTTTTCTTATGTCATGCAGTGTTACTGTGAATAGTAACTTGAAAAGGCTGTTGAGTCACAGTCTACTCCTGCTCACAGCTCCAAGAGCGGAACAGCAGGTGCAGAACGTAACCCAGGCTTGCTGAAGCAATCCCATCATAACACGCAGGCATCTGATATCTAAGCAGTCTTTATTAATAGTGTAAGGGACACTGGATTCAATCCCAGGAAACTGACCTCCTCTAAAGTCACATTCAGATTGGACAGTGGTGTGGGTGGAAGGATGATGTACTTTCCTTTATTTCAGAAGTCTTTTTAGGTTTATCTTACCAAAAGACTAGAAACATTTCTGTTAAGAAAGCTAACATCATTTTTTTATGGATCCATTGTATATTTATAAGATTTGGTGCTTCATCAAGGAAACTGGTAACAGCTCCTGATGCTACTTTCTTCATGGTAGTTAAATCAATTTTAAAATACCTGATTAAAAAGCTTGTCTTTAGCATTGTTTCCAGCTCTGTCTAGAGCTTTCCTTACTATATATCCTCTCCAGAAAAAAAACAACTTTGCATCTCCTGAGAATGTAAAGGGTTCAGAAAACCATATCCAATTCCAGAATCAGTGTAATTGGCCTTTTTGGGCATTCCATCCACCAAAGCACTATCAGATGCTGCTTTGCACCATGTTCTGGTGAAAAGAGGTCCAATAGAAGAGTTTCCATGCCTTCAGGAAGACAGAAACAAACAAGTGAGCTCAGTAAACACAGGCTGGAGACAGAAATAAACTCCAATTTCTGGAGGCATTCCTCCAGTCTCACATCTGGGAAAGTGGGAGTCAGAGCATTGGTAGGATCTTTGTTGCTGACCTGCTCTTTCAGCTAGTTCATTCTGCTATTTACAGAACTTTAATTTTCTTTCCCCTCTTTCATTCCCCTCAGAGGTTCATCTTGTGAACCCCAAAGCAGTGCTCACCTGATTATTACTATCCTACCACAGTGGGATCACTCAGAAGGATAACTACTAAAAACAGGCCAAAGAAGGGCCACAGTATGGCTCATATTGTTCTTCCTGTAAAAGTCAGTCGAAATACTTTGTTGTGGTTTTGTGTGGTGGGTTTGTTTGGTAGCAGGGGAGGGGCTACAGTAATGGCTCCTGTAAGTAACCAATAAAAGTTCCCCTCCTCCTGCTGGCTCCAAGCCTTTGGAGCCACAGCTGGCGGGGGGCGGGAGCACTACCTCTTGGTACCCCTATGAGAAACTGCTGGAAGTTTCCCCAGCTTCAGGCTGGACCTGCCCCTGGCCAGGGCTGAGCCCATCAGTGCCTCTGCTAATGACATATGTAAGAGGGGGCACAGCACATGGAGGGGCTGGCACAGCCGTGCAGTGCGCCTGGCCCAGCTGGCCCGGACTAGCCACCCAGCTGCCTGCCTGGCTTCTGCTGTAACCCGACCTGCCACAGCCCAGGCCTCTGCTATGGTTCGCCTGAGAGCCAGGAGTTTTCTCCGGAGCCAGTGAAAGGACCTGCAGTGGAGAAAAGAGCGAGCTGTGAGAGACACGACTACGCAGACATGAAGGTCAGTGAGAGAAAGGAGAGGAAGGAGATGCCCGGAACAGAGATTCCCCTGCAGTGTGGTGAAGTCCATGGTGATACATGTCACCTCAATGCAGGCCATGAAAATAGGAGCTGGCTTGTAGCTCATGGAGATGTAGCCATGGAGGACCCCACATTGGAAGAAGCAGCCACTCCCAAAGGAGGCCGTGAAACCCACACCAGAGCCAAGCAGCTGTCAGAGGACTGTGATCCCGTGTGGGAAGGACTCACCTTGGAGCAGTTTCTGAAGGACTCTACCATGAGAGGGACCCCACGCTGGGGGAGGGAAGACTGTGAGGAGCCCTCCCCTGAGGAGGAAGAAGTGGCAGCGACAACAGGGACTGACCGCAACCCCCATTCCCTGAGCCCCTGTGCTGCCGGTGGGGAGAGAAGTTAGAGAAATCAGGAACAAAGCCTTTGGGCCTGGGAAGAAGGGAGGGATGGGGGAGAAATGCCATTCTAAGATGTAGTTCCTTTTCTCATTATCTTGCTTTGTCTTTAATTGTAAATAGTTAAGAAATTAAAATGTGGTTTTTTTGTGGTTTTCCCAAGTCATGTTGGTTTCTTGCCCATGACCGTAAGTAGTGAGCAAACCCTCCCTGTCCTTGCCTCAGCCCACGAGGTTTTTAACAAGAGGCTGTGTGGTGGCTTTTACAACTACAGAGTTGCACTGACTCTACATTTTGGTGAAGCTGGAGTTTTATAGGCTGAGTTTGGAAACTAGGACAAAGAAAAACCGTAACTGAAGATCTGACAACACAGTGTAAAACAAAAAGGGGATCAAATGCAAAGCTGAAAAAATCTTTGAAACATAAAGAAATTATACCCTTGAATTAACTGCTTGAAATTAAACATCTTTATAGCCATATTAGCCATCATAAGTGGCAAATTCCTTTTGTCCATTATTAAAAAGTCAAAATCATTCATGACTTAAAAAAAAAAAATAGAAAAAAGATGGTAATTTCTTATCCCATTGGGCAGAGCACTGAGCAGGTGCTTACACAGGTACCATAATCTCACAAGTCTTATTTTCTCATCTTCTTTAATTCTGACTTTCAGGATGAATGGTAATTTCTTATTCCATTGGGCAGAACACTGAGCAGCAAACTACTTACACAGGTATCATAATCTCACAAGTCTTATTTGCTCATCTTCTTTAATTCTGACTTTCAGGATACCACTTTCCTCAGACCTATGTCCCTGGCCTTACTGCTTTGTCAGCTGATGATTGCATGAATCAGTCTAGGGAATAAAAGGCTGATTTCTGGAAAGCAGACTTGTGGAAGACAACAGATGATGAATCACTCAAGTTAGTAGGTGTTAGTCATTAAAATTGTTCTTAATGAATTAATCTCACAACAGCAAAAGCAGTTTTCCCAGACAACAAGGGAAATGGCAGGATGTATTCATGCAGTACATGGAAGTGACATGACAGAAAACACCATCTTCTAGGCTGTAGCAGCACCTGCCTCTGCTTATTCTACAGAATTATAAAGGGTTTACATTTATTGTAACATAAATAAGCACAGAGAAAAGTAAGTGGTGATAAGGAGCATTAACTTCCACATGCCACAAAAAGAGCAGATACACAAATACAAAAGAGAAAGGTAGGTTGTAGTAACGGCTGACTTCTCACAGACCTCGATGCATGCATAGGTGTTCAAATGTCTTTTGCAAACATCCCTTGGATCAGAGACATATTACTGATTTTAAGCTATGTCCACCTCATCAGCTAGCATGTTTCAAAAGGAGACAATCTAGAAGGTAGAAGGGTTGGTGACAAGGATGTGATGTCCACATCCAGTTTAAAGGTTTTGCTGAAAACTAGATCTAGTCTGATCCTGCTCATTCAACATCTGTTGGCAGTTGGCGTGCAGGTATCTTCCTCCAGCATTTCTTCCAGTCTAGTTTCGTAAAAGAAGAAATCCAGCCTGCATGCTACAAGACCATTCCACACTGTGAACTCTGAAGACAATGGGGTAATTTGCAGACTTGCTCCTGATCCAGACTAGAACAATAAGATCCATAGATGTGTCTACCTTATGTCTATAGTGTCTACACAGTTGTATCTTTAGGGCATTCACATCTGTGAGACTACATTCCCAGCCTCCTTCAATTGCAAAGTAAAGATACCATTATTAAGATATTATAACCAAATAGCTCTTATATTTCTTTGGCTGTGGTTTTATTGAAACCCATAAAACAGAGTCATATCTTCCTTTCTGCTAAGGGCCTGAAAAAAAAATCTGTGCAATTCTTTCTGGTGACGTCAAGGAATTGTAGAAGAGCTTCCAGGTAAACTTCTCAGTCATTTGCTTTGAGTTGGATGAAGTGAATTTAATTGCTTTTCAGTAATGCTGTTTTGTCTCAGAACCAAAGCAGGACCTATTTTGTATTGGCAGAAGCAAAGTTTCCTTCTGCTGAGAAGACAAGAGACGGTACAGAGCCAATTACAGTTTCTGTAGTTCCAGCACTTTTCCAACACCAACACCTTGGCAGCTGCTGCAGCAAAGTCTGACCTTAGGCTCAGTATAAGTTATTATATCTACTGCTCTCTACAGTAACATTTTTTTTCCACTTTTGCCATGAGTAGGTGTATTTTGCATTGCCCTTCTTCCTCTGTCAGCCCAAGTCTGGCAACAGTATAGTTTCATAGCCGGGTCAAACACTACCTACACTTAACAAAGACTCAAATATTCACATGTGTGAAACCCACAGATACTCCGTGCTTTATGCTGGTCTCTCTAATGCTTTTATTCCCTCTGTGCCCATATTTTTACACCATTACATCATGAGGCACATAGCACAATAAAGTACTGCCAGCAAAAGCCACATCTCTGTCCACAGAACATACTCCTTTTCACTCAGCAATTTCTCTACTGCAATGGGTATGGGTCATATCCTCTAACTGAAAAAGCAGGTCCCTGGAGGAAAGCGCTTGCTGCACATTAAAATACACTGTCAGAAAAAAATCATGCATACATCGGTTTTAATGTTTAATATGATTCCATTATGGACCTCAGTCCACATACCATGAACTTCTAACCTTGACGATGTTGGTCAACAGAGAGAATTAGTTAAACAAATGTTCTTTTAGTTCAACAAGGCACTCCCTATATGTTCTACCATTGAGTTTTTTCATTGCAGAGTAGGTTTGTTTGAGGTAAAATTGACAGACAACTTTGTGATGAAATATTTGTTTGTCAGAAACTGTTGATGTATCAAAATAGAAAAGCATTACTGAGAAGCACTGATGCTACTTCTAAAGGACAAGGCTTATATGGTCAGACTCAGATGGTAGACAGATGTTCACTGACCTCAGTTTCAGGCAGGCATGTGGGAGTTAAGAATCCAACCACGACGTTCTTGCTTTGCTTACTTCAACCCATGGATTTGAACCTCACACTCCCACATACCCATCAGGTTGTCTGCTCTCTGGACTATTAAGTCATTTTCCCTTATGCTCTCTCCAAACAGACAATGTAGTTATCCATGTGAAAGATCTCCAGTAGGAATGATAGAGAAACACACTCAATAACATGCTTCAGGCATTTGATTAAAATCTACCATTCCAGGGTTCAAATATCTGTTTCAGTAATAGCCTACAGAAAGGTAAACACATCAAGTGAAATGTAGACAGAGAGAAAGACAGTAGTTCAAACCCTTTGGCATGTTCGGACAGAACAGAGCCTTTGACAGAGATCTGTATTTCTAGTATGCCAGCTCTCGAGATATTACATAATATGGGATAGGTCTGCCTTTTTTTACTAACAACTTTGAAATGTCCTAATATTATTTCAAAGTATAATACACACACACACACACACACCAAATCATCAAATCTGCACAAAAATTCACAAAGGGGAATGAAAAAGACTTTTTCACTGTGTTCCTTCTTAACATAGCTTTCTGTAACACAGGAGCGGGAGAATCGTCAATGTTTTGCACTCACATGACCTTTTGAGATTTCATATTCCTTTAAAAAAGTTAATAAGTTCATCTTTATGGATTCCTTGAGGTAGGTATTATCCTCATTTTGAAGACGAGAAAAATGCAGTATGGAGGTAATAGGTTCTCCATAACAAACAAAAAATCATTGACGGAACTGCAAAGAGAGCCTAAATATATAGCCATCAGCTTTAACTATAACATTATCCTTTTCCATAAAGTATTCTTCCTTCCAAAGTTATCACAGTCAGTGTCAAAGGGAAAGACGGTCTTTCACCTCATCTATAGTGCTGATGTTTGTCCTTCTCTCCTGTTCCATGAGGTGGGTTCAAGCCCTGTCTATGAAGCAAGGGAGAATTATGCAGATCGTCCAGTCCCCTGTATTTGAGGTATATCACCTAATCAAAGGAGCTTGAAGTACTTTGGCCTTGGATCTCCTTTCCTAATATTGAACAGACTCTACTGTACACTGGAGAAATTGGGGTGGGTTTTTTTTAATAACAACTTTTCATTACAGCATCACACTTCAACAAACTATTTCAATGAATCAGTTTCTCTTTTCCAATGAAAATACACTTTGCTGAGAAATTTCTAACTACTTGACTTTCAGAATAAGTTAATAACCTGGACCTAAATCCTGAATTCCTTCCTGAGGCATATTTCATCCTCTCAAGGATTTGATCTGCCAAATAATAAAAAAAAATGGGGGTAGTATTAGAAATAACAATGGTTTATCATTTTTATTTGGTTAGGAAAGCAATTTTATTCCTTGTGAAAATCCCCTAAGAACTTTCTTTTGACTGCAGTGACATCTACTGGTACTCATAAAATTTTCTGAAGAATAAACACGTCAAAATGACACTAGGTATGGGGCCCAGCAGCTTGACATTTTATTCCTAAGTAGGAAAGCAGTAAAAAAGCAGATGTTCCAGAGTTCAGTCATGTATCCTCCCAAGGACTGCAGGCTTGCTCATATTTCTTGATGTAAGAATAAATGCTTCAAGTGGAGAGAACACAAGCTCAACAGTGTTTCAAAAGGCAAAGAAACCATATCACCTGATACACAGGGAGCAGATAGTTGCTCACTTTCTGTGAGTGAATGAAAAGAAAGGAAAAGACTGGAGCAGGGGGAAGAATTCAAGAATGCAGAAGAGTCTATGGAAGCAGTGGTGCTGGCAGAGGTAGTAGTAGGCTAATTCCTGGAGCTGTCAGGCATATCCCTCCCTGAGGCATTGAAATGAAACACAAATACAGCGAAACTAGCCCAGTGGTAAGCTAAGAAATAGAAATCCTACACAGATCATGCTTGAGCATCCAAACCCCATCTCCTTTTTTCTTTGCATGGTACACAGTTAATTACTGTCCCTCCCCTCCAGAAGACTGGATCCTCAACAGCATAGAGGATGTTTACATCATTGGCTCTTTGCAAGCACAGTCCTTGTTCTGCCCCTACCTTTCAAAAAGATAGTGGGCGCTTAAGAAAATATTATATAGGAGCTAAGGATTTTCATAAGACACTTAGGTATTTTTCATTGTAAATTCTCTCCTTCCATGTTTTGTTCATATTGGATTTAGCTGTAAGTTCATAAGAAGAAGCATATTAGATATATTATGCTTATGAAGCATCACAAAACATGCCTTTGAAGCAACACAATATAGAGTAATACACTCAGAAGTTATTTATACAGAAGAATCCTACTCATTTTCTTTCTCAAGAAAACAGAAGAACTTTAATCCTGTATACTTTAATTGCACTCTATTTGACAATATGTGCAATGGAGAAAGTATTTTAAAGTGTGCCCTTGATAATACAGAATAACGGCATATGTGTATTTTAAATACCAGTACTGAATATATTCAGATATCAAATACTTACTACGTCTTTCTGAAATGATTGAGAAAAATGTCAAGAAATATTGTCCAATGAAAATAATTTAATGCTAGTCAAAGTCAGAAAGCTGCATTGTCTAATGCACTAAATTATTCTGCTCCCCTCTGCCTTTCAGTTAAAATCAAGATGATGTATGCTAATAAGAATAGTGGGCCATCTCTCTGGACTTTGCAACCTTCCACATTATCCATGAATTTATCCTGTAGCCATTTGGAGAAGCACTGGGAGCAAATGAGTTATGAGTCACGGGAAGAAGAAAAGGCATGTCACAAATATTGAAATTAAATGCAAAGGGAAGTGACAAGTACTGGAAATATGAGCTGCCTAACAAACGACAGATAGTAAAACAAGGCAAATGCTGGAAATGGCAAGTAATACAAGAAGACAAATACTGTGAAGAAAACACAATAAAACAAGACAATCAAAACAAATACAGAACTAATGGTATTATTGATCCTAAGGAATTTTGAAAGTGTAAGATGAAAATACTGAAACAAGCAAAGCTCTAGGGAAGATGCTAAATTAAGGCATAGTACAAAATAAGAGAGCAGAACATTCACTTAGAGGCTTGATCCGAAGCATCAGAGTTGTCACTGACGGACTCTTTGTCCATTTTTTTCGTGTAACTTCAGTATACTCTATTTTACTCTAATCTATTTGTTTCCTGGCTTATTATGTACATACAGATACTCTTTTCAGGACTGTGGAAGGTTTTTATGATCTTTGGGCATTTTTTTTTTTTAATGTGGTAATTCAGACTTTGATTTACATCTTGAGTAGTCTTAATGAATTGTAGAAACTACACTTGCTAAGCAAGGGAGAAATTTCTCCAAGTTGATTTATTGATTCTAAAGAAAATAAAAATAAATAAGAGGGCATGAAAATAAAGATGAAAGGCCACAGTCTCAGCTGAGATATATGAGTGCAGTTAGATGGGCTTCTGATTTACATTACTTAGGAAACTCACCTTGAGGTTCTGTCACTGTGAGAAAACTTCTGAGGATGACATCTGCTAACAGGGCAAGGTCTAGGCAGGAAACAGATTTGTAATTAAGAGCATTATTTACTCAGCCCAACCTAAGGCACCTTCACCAGGCATATGCTCTGAGTCACACTCGTACTGACTATACATGGAACCAAGGGAAGATGCAGCAAAACTGAAAAGTCTTCGAAGTAGCTAGACCAACACATTTATGGAAAAGGTTTTCAGAGTGAAGCTAACAAGTGAACATGAGATTATTGGAGATCTGAAGGAAAAGTTGGAATGAATTTTCCCAACTCTTATGGTCATGCCTGACTTCAGTACAACTAATAATGGGATTAATTTGAGAGTGCAGCTTCCATCCTTTAAATAAAATTTGGCAGCATTGCAAAGCCCAGTTGATTTTAGGGGACACTTGTGAAGCATTCTGAGAACAGGGGCTTTCCATCCTAATGCTGTAGTTGTGTATCTGAGTAGCTTTATATAAAGGCATAAAACTAAAAATTTGTATATGTGTCTGATGGAACAAGACTAGGAATTGGAAATTCAGATTTTTTCTCACTTTCATTAAAAATACTTTACATTGTCGCTTCATATTTTCAAAGGACCTCCAAGCGAAGATCATCATCTAAGTGAAGTAACCATCAAAAATACTTGAATGTAAATAAGAATCAGCCCCTAAGCATAGCCTACAAAGAAATGTATCTTTTCACTCTGTTACTCTATTTTACAAGGAGTTTTAGTGTCTTGTCAGTACGATTTGTCAGCTGAAGTGTGATATTAATTGGGATTAGTTACTAGTTTTACATTACTAGCTTTTCTGCGTCTTTTTTAAAAATTTCAGATTGGAGGTCAGAGGGCTTAATATAAAATGGATTTTTTTTAATATTAACCACAACATTCAAACTAAAAAAAAATGTTACGAACCTGGAGTCATATTTTTGGTGGAGAAATATCATGACTGATTCCATATTACTGGTGAATAGGTCTTACCCAGAGAAGCAGATATGATGGAATTCCAAATTTTTGCTTCAATAAAATTTATGAGCCTCTTTAAAACAGAGAAGCCAACAAACTTGGAATATACTTCAGTTTTATTTAACAAGACACTACAGCTTGAAGGATAAAGACAGAAAAACCTGAAGATACTGAATTACACCAAGTATAATGGTAATTTAAGTAGATAAAAAATTGCTTTTAGAGTGTAAACAACAGGGAAGAAAATATTACAAAAAATAGTGGCTGTTTCTGACATGAAAGGTTTGTTCTGTTTAAAAGTGGCAGCATCTGAAAATGGGGTTCTCTGTACATTAAAGAGGGCAGAAGGCATTAAATCAATCTTCTTCAAAGTAAAAAAGAAGTTGAAAGATTAGCTCTTCCCTATATCACCAGCTGTTATCAAGTAACCCTCTCAAAACACAAGTCCAAACACTTGACAACCTTTGGCACCAATTAACAGCATATCTGTAGGGTACCAGGAAAAACACAGACACTTACACCTCTGTTGAGTAGAGATAAACCAAAGTATTCACTTTATTTGATGTCATTTTAAGGTGATAGCCATACAGTCAAACACTATTCACCCATGTGGATATCCTTATTCATCATGTGGGGTATTTTCCTGAATCACACACTGTGTGAAACAATGTAGGAAACACCCTACAAGGCTTTGTGGGTTGGAGCTTTGGAGGTAAGCTTAAAGCCAAATTAGTTGCTTATTTATATTATTTTCCTATTGGGCCACATTCTGGGCTAACTCTAGGCTGTTCTTAGTCTTTCCCAACAAATGTGAGTACCACACATGATTGACATGGCCTTCACAGGCACAATTACCCATGACAAGAACCATCATGAAGCTCTGTAGAGTCATCTGTCCCGTATACCCCCACAGTGACAACTTCCAACAACATGCCTCTGGCTCCATTCAGCAGCCCAGAGGTGCTCTTGGATCACACTCACAACAGGGCAAGCAGGATTTATAAACCCATATAACAGACACTATGTGGGTGGCACCACTTTCTCATTTAGTTTTTTGCAAAATATGTACACTAAAATTACGGAGTTTATACGGACCTATAATAAAAGTGGAAACATTGGTGATTAAAGAAGATTTGGTTAATTGATTTAATTTTATATAGTTTACTAATTTAAAAATTCCATAAGGAGAGGAATTGGCAATCACAAAAATGAAAATAA
>NW_010143233.1:0-66142 GCF_000699245.1 Pterocles gutturalis
CGCTCTCCCAAGGCCTTTCCCCGCCCCCCCACCCCGGTGAGCTCTTGGTCTGGGACGCTCAGACTGTTATCTCTGTTCCATGAGTGCGGTTTTGGGACTCTCCCTGCTCCGGGATTGTTAGCCAGGAACAGGCTGAGCCTTGGTCATCGGGTTGGGGGGGGGAAATTGCGTGAGTGGTTGTGCGGTTTGGCCCCCAGCCAAGGGCTAACCCATCACAACAGTGCAGACTTGATTTGAATGCGCATTCAAGGACAGGTGGTCCTGGGTCATATTCATTCTGAACTAGCACTGCATGTGTCAGCAATAAGGAAATTCAGTAGAAGTAGCACATCTTAAAACAAATGGGGATGAGTTTTTGCAATACCAGAGGAGCTGACAGTTGCTGCTCTGTAATTGGTCCTGAAGTGAGTGTTTTCAGGATCACTTCACAAAGAAGCATAGAAGTAGCTGAAAGGGAAAAGAAGCTGAAGACAGAACTTCCATGTAAAGGTTTTTAACAACTGAAGTAGTTTTGTTGGATTTTTACCTCCCTTTGCCTGTTTCACCACAGATAATTCTCAAGGGGGCTCAGTTTTCCACACAGTTCTTGACTGTGGTGGGGGTATTCCCCACCAAAATCAGCACTTGCATGATTCTAAGCTCACTTAAGCACCTAAACAAGCAACCTTCATCTGCCATACTCCACTGTGAGCACATTGGGGAGAGTTGTGAAAGCAGAGTGAGCTCCTCAAAACCCTGCTGCATTGTTTTGAACCCAAAACAAAAGCCAAAGTCTTGAAAGATGACCCACAAAACTTCATCCACTAAGATCCATCCAAAAGGTGTTTGGATTAGAGCTGTACTGCAGAATAAACAGAACTGCTAAACTCATACTTTCTACATATTTGGCTTTTCCCATTACCTTAACATCCAAGCCCTATTGTTCCTATCACCACAAACACCTGGTCAAGGCAGCCTCAAAAACAAAGCAAAATACCTTCTGTTTCAAGTATTTTATAGTTATTCCCCACAAGTCTTTGCACATGTGGCCCCTGTGAATGTATTTTTTCCAAGTATCCTCTACTAAACCTAGTGCTTCTCAAACTTATGCCCTCAAAAAACACAAGTAGTAGAGACTTAATTTTTTTTTCCATTTCAAAATGACAAACCAACAACACTAGCCACAGCTAGTGACAACACAATCCAGTAAATAGATATCACTCTTAGGAACACTTATTATTTTGCTCCTGGAAGAAATATAGACCTTCAGTACAAACCGAAAATGATCGCTAAGGCTGATCCAAATTTCTCCTAACTTTGAGATGCAGTAATATTTCTAAAGGGAAAAACAGAAGACATTATTAATTTGTGCCACTCAATCTAGCAGGAGGTTGGAACAAACTGCTGGCTTGCACAGCCTCCTCGGGTCTCAAAACTGATACTTACAGATCCTGGAGAAAATACACTTCACAGTCACTGCCTTGTGACACTCCAGTGAAACTGCCGTAGACTGGCAGGTGGTCAATAAAATTAGAAAAAACCAAACCAGGTGAAACAGTAGAAGTCTTAAGATTTTCCTTGTCACAGGGTATGTAACATAATGTGTACGTTAAATACAGAACTGTCCAACTAGACAGTCTAAGTCTAGGTCTCAGAGATTCTATTGGAATCCTCTGAAGAAAACGTATGAAACTTCAACTGCAAGACGAGGAGTCATTTGCTTTCTCCATATATGTCTACTACTTCACATGCACCTATTAAAATTCTAGGTATGTAGTTTAATAGTGCCCTTAAAAGAATTAACACCACAAGAGTGAATATCTTGTGCAGTCCACATCAATGGCTGATCTCCAGAGCTCCCGGCTTCAACAGCTCCCTGTGGCAATAAGTTTCATGGTCTAATTCAATACTATGTTGTCTTTACTAATTTCATTAAAGCTCCTTATCGAGTTCATACCAAAACTGCCACCTCCTGCTCTCAGCACTCCTCCTGAATCTCGTGCAGTTTTTAAACGTTAGACTTACATAATTTCATCTTAGCCACCTAATGAACTGTAAAGGACTCCTGTATAAAACAGCCCTTTGCGACTAGGGAAAGGCTCCACAGGACCATAAAACAGGAACCATGGAAAAAAGCGATTCATTTTTCAGCTTCCAGGAGCATTGCTGGTTTCACAGCAGTCCACAGAGGAGTCATACACGCTGCTTTGCCAAATTCCTGACTCTGCAGTCAAATGTATCACACTGGGCAAAGGTGAACTCCAGCAACATCACTGGATGCCTTTGCCTGATGCATTGTCATTTCCAGTTGCCGTGGTTTCTGGCATTTTTTTCACATTGACTGTGCTTTGTTAGTCACAACTGAGAATAACGCTTTTCACATCTGATGACAAAGTTACAGAGAATGAACAAACAGTTTGCTTGCTGGGCCAGTATCAGTACATCTCAATTCAGTTTGGACTCATAACATTTATAACAGAACTGAGCAGAGCCAGATCTACTACTCGTACAGTATGGTAAGAAGGTCAGTGTCTGGTGAGTAGGTCTTACGCTCTCTCTCTAAAGCATATATCAGATTTGGCATTTTCTAGTCCATTTCTTTTGGTCCCATTATGTGCTGGCTGCTTGTTCCTGCACATGCTTTATAGAAACTCAACAGATATGTTAGCCACATGTTAAGTCCATGAGCTGTATCAAGGTTTGCAATACTACCTACTGGAATATAGCTCACTGTCACCTTAAAGGATGACTTCACGAATAGAGGCATTGCACAGAGTCGAGTTTAGGCTCAGTCTTGGCATGCTGGAGAGCTGTCTCAATGCCTGGAGCAACCAGAGCGTAAGTGACCCCTCAAAGTTACTCACCTGGACCCGGTTCTTTAACAAGTTTATACTTTTTTGTCTATTCCCTTTTATGCTGTATCCTAATAATCTTCTCAGTGCAAGGACTGTTTCCTATCGTGTTCTCTGGCAGAGGTAATTCATATGGCATAACTTCAGGTATCACCCCTGAAGAAAGAAGGAAGTTCAGCGCCTGGTCTTTCTGTATAAAGGCTGGAGAGCAGCAGGCTGCTCCAGGGGGCAATTTGACTTTGACCAGACAATGGTTACTTTATCTGTCTCCACACATCACATTTCTTCAAATGAAGAGTTGGATTTTCAGTGAGACTTCATTACAAATTGAAATTTTCTTTTTATTAATGTGGACAGCGCAAAATTAAATTAGCTGTTTTGTTGAACACATGCTAGAAAATTCTTTTTTTTTTTTTGAGAAATATATGCAGAGAAGATCACAATCAAAGCTGAACTCATTTCAAAGATGAATGCCACTTTTCATGCATCAAGTATTAATCTATTAGTAGTTCCTGTGAAATCAATTGGGCTCCCTGTAAGGTATAGCAACACTCTGCAGAAGTGGAAAAAGTATAGCTGACTTAGTTAAACTGACTACATACTTGTGAAGAGTATTTTATGCTGCTATACAGCTATACTAAACTATTTACACAATTAGTAAGTGACTCAACAGGAGTATTTTTTCCCCTCAGCTAGAGGATATTAAGGAACTTTCAGAGATGTCCAAATATGAATAAAAGGACCAATCTCATCAATAAAAATCCAAATCTACCGCTGATTGTGCAAAATATTTAGTATACACATTGACATCTCAGCAGTATTCCCTCTTCCAGATTGCAGCAGCTACCGCAAACACAATTAGCAAACTCAAATTAATTTCACTGCACCAACACTCTAGTTTAAAAAAAAGTAAAAAAAAAATATCTCACAAAGCCTGCTAGACTGTGGCTGTTTAAAACCGCTCCTGAATGCCCCAGAGCTCCGTGGCTGAAAGCACTCAGAATCCTTTCTCTGCTTCCAGCACAGCTTCTCTGACCACCATGTTTCTACACTCCTGTGCACCTTAAAAACTTAATGGCTTCTACATTTTGCCTGTTATTTTCAATCCCTGAGGCTGGCATCCCTAAAAAGAAGACATAACTGTTGGAGTAGAATTCTAACCCCATGTAAATCGAAAGAAGTAAATTCAGCTCAGCTGAGAACACAGCTGGCAAGTACAAAACTTCCTCCTGGTGGAAGTTGCCTTCCCTTTGCAGAAGGAACCCCAGCAGCACAGAAATGCCAAAGGCACATAAGAAGAAATCATTACATTTCTAAATCTCTGCACTTCATCTGTAAAGCCACCAGCACACAAGCAGACACAGCTGCCCCCCAAAACTAGGCCTGTGTGACACCTCCGATTTTAAAGATGCATATCGTTGGTCTATACAAATCATCAAGGTTCCAAGGCAGGATGTGATCTAAAATGTGCCTGTGCGTCTCACCTGTGCCCCAGGTAACCAAGTAACCTTGGACTTGCTTGCTATCACACAGTTATCCCCACCGGCATTGCTCTGACTTGAGCTAAGCAGTCATAATGTGTTCTGATGATGTACAGGGTGTTCTGAGTGGTCAGGAAAATGCTATGCTGATAGAAGGTTTTTCTAGAATAGCACTAGGCTTTCAAATGCTGGTTCAGGAAATCCAAGTGTGAGTACAATTTTAGAAAGCAACTCTAAAAACGGTGCCTCTTTAGACAACATGTCTGTCAAGAGTTCCAGAGTTATTTTTTTGATGAGAATAAATTGGGGGCTCTATCTTCTGCTCCTGTCAACGCTGCGCAAAGCTTTGGGAGAAAGTCAAATGTCACCTTCTGCCAAACAGTTTGCAAATGCGTACTTCTGTCACAGCAGATATTAAGGGAATCACACAGGGTATCACAACAACTTAGTAAGCCATCTGGGAGAAAATGTAACTCACTGAGATGTGGCAGCAGCTTTCTGTGGAGTAGCGGTACTGTCACCATGAAATAGGGGTGGCACTTCCACTGGGCAGCCTGCTTCTCCGGTGACAACACACCACTATATTGCAGCAGCCCCAGCCTCATCTTGACCTGGTCCCTAACTCAAACTGCCTTCACACCTTCAGAGCTGCTCTGGGGCCTACAGCTGTGATCAGACTTGGACACAGCCTGCTCTTCGCTTTTGGCAACAGGCTGCTCGTTGTCCTGAAAGGGATTTCTTCCCTCCATGAAGTTCCTTTCCCAGCCTGTACTACACCAAAGGCAGATTCAGGACATGGAGCTATCTCCTCTGTTTCAACAGTGACACAGGGTAATTTAATGGGGACTGGCCTGCAGCCCAAGGCACCTAGTCACTTATATAGGATAGGCTCCTCCTATATTAACAGGAGCTTTTATATAGGCTCTGGCTACAGGAGCATGAGCCTCTAGGGTTGGCACCAAATGATTCAACTGTAACTTCACTCATTTGTGCACCATCTAAACTGTCCAGACACAAGATGGGGACAAAAACTCCCATTCAACATGGCTGACTTCAGACAAATGTCACTGGACTTCCCAAGAAGAGGCACAAACACAGCAGATAAATTTCAAAAAAAGAGACCAGAGGCAGGCCTGTCTCCCAGTTCTGACAAGGGAGCCCCATCCATCTCAAGAGAGAGAGGAGGTGCTCTGCTCCAGCTCTGAAAGTGCATCAGGTCATTCCTGAGGTAGTCTGTTATCTCCTACCAGCAGCCTCCAGCCCCACGTAGCTATGATGGTACCTGCAGAATCACTGAGCTATACAGGAACTACAGCAGCAACAAGGAGCCTCTCTTTTCATACTGTGCAAGTCAGTCCTGTCAGAAAGGTTAATGAGGAGTGAGAAAGACATTCACCCAAGGCACACCACTAGGTGCAGCAGACACGATTCAGCCAAAAAAAATCTTGTGTAAAACAGGAAAATGTAGCTTCCTTTTTCCAGGAAAAGCACTGGGAGTTGGTAAACTCCACCTCACCTAAATGAAAAGCAGTAAACTGTTTCTCTGTGCTGAAACTGCTTGTTCAACCATGCCAGCTGCAGCTGCTCAGGAAGTGTTGACTATGCTCAGCCTGTCCCCACAAGCAAACACTAATGAATGGAAGGAAAAATGGTCTTGGAAATTCCCCACATGCAAGTGTCTCACTACAGTTTGGAGCAGCTTTGCTCTTCAGCAGCCCAGTATCCCTGGCAAGGAGCCCGCTTCCTGCTACATCACTCCAAACACTCACCTGCGAGACAGCTAAACCTCCTTTCTCAGTTGCAGTAGTCCCAGTAGTCCCCGTCTCAAATGGCATTTGTGCAGCACCAGCTTAGCTTTTGTGTTGCAGTCATCTAATCTATTTTGCTATCTATCAGCTGAAAGAACAACTCCAAGAAACAAGCCCTTCTGCCTTAAGGCACCAACTCGAAGAACTGCTGCAAATCACTGCACTGTATTTACTTACTGCTGTTCAGGAACACAGAGTCAGTTGTGCTCCTCAAAAATTCTTCTATGTCTTATATTAAATAAAATAAAAATATTCATGTATTCTGATCATCACATTATAAACAAGATAAATTATTTCAAAGTAACCGGAGCTGCATTACCATGTCAGGGGTAGGAGCATCTGGCGCACTGTTTGCTGTTCTGTACAGAACTGAGGGTGGCTGACAGTGGGTTAAGGTACATATTGTCACCTATGCTGGCTTCCCCTGTCTTTCTGCAACATTTAACTGTGGCTGAACCAGTAAGAAATATTGGTGAATGTATTTCTGAATGCAGGGACAACACAGAGAAAAGGAACTACACTGTAAACAAGGCAACATGCTTTTAGTTTATTGGTTGGCAGTTTGTAGCAATTGTCACAATATAAAGAAAAAAACATCAGGAAAGAATAAAAAGCTACAAGAACTGGATCTGGAAAGGGCATCTCACCAGACAATGTGGCTATCAGAAACCATTTAAATTAAAGTGGTTTCAAGTGGGCTTTTATCCTTTTAACTTCTTACATCTTCCTGCATCCCATTGTTAATTCAGTAACCCACACTGACAGGCTGCTGTTTACAATCACATACAATTTATTTTGCTAACAAATTAAGTGTCTGAAATAAGCTTCTAAATTAGTTTTAATAGAATAGTAGTTGTATTTTCATAGCAGATTATTTGCTTGGTATTTTGACTATTATCTCTAGCATAATTTGCAAAAGAAATGGAGGTGTGACTTGATTAAATACATTCAAATAGCTAAGATGTTTCTGCATTTAATTTCATTAAAGAAAATAGCTGTTAGATGTTAATTAGCATATCTATTACATGTCATTGTTTGACTCAACAATCATCCCTTATCTAAATGTATTTGCTTTTGGCAGAAATACACAAATCCGATAGAAAAACTCAAATTATAACCACAGCATAGATGAACTACAATAGTGTTCTTGCAGCTGTAAGTTTGCCATGTCCAGCACGAGTATAAGAGTCTGTCAAAGAAAACTATTACCTACTGCTCCCTGCCGAGCAGCAAGCGTAAAGGTGTGTTGGGGAAGAGCACCAGTTGGGAACCACCCTGAAAGAACTCAGTTAAGCAGCTTGTTAAATGTTTTCCCCTCCAGGACACTTTATAAGCATTCCTGGGAACAAATTTTCTAGAGGTCAATTGCCATTCTGGTGTCTAACAAACTCTTCATTTCCAAAGCTACACAGCAGCAGCCTAAAAGGAAAAACAGATCAAAGTTATCACAGAATCACAGAATGTTAGAGATTGGAAGGGACCTCGAAAGATCATCTAGTCCAATCCCCCTGCCGGAGCAGGACACCTAGATCAGATCACACAGGAATGCATCCAGGCGGGCTTTGAATGTCTCCAGAGAAGGAGACTCCACCACCTCTCTGGGCAGCCTGTTCCAGTGCTCTGTCACCCTCACCGTGAAGAAGTTTTTTCTCATATTCAAGTGGAACCTCCTATGTTCCAGCTTGAACCCATTGCCCCTTGTCCTGTCACTAGATGTCACAGAGAAGAGCCTGGCTCCATCCTCCTGACACTCACCCTTCACGTATTTATAAACATTGATTAGGTCACCCCTCAGTCTCCTCTTTTCCAGGCTAAAGAGACCCAGCTCCCTCAGCCTTTCCTCATAAGGGAGATGCTCCATTCCCTTCATCATCTTTGTGGCTCTGCGCTGGACTCTCTCCAGCAGTTCCCTGTCCCTCTTGAACTGAGGGGCCCATAACTGGACACAATATTCCAGATGCGGTCTCACCAGGGCAGAATAGAGGGGGAGGAGAACCTCTCTCGACCTACTGACCACCCCCCTTCTGATACACCCCAGGATGCCATTGGCCTTCTTGGCCACGAGGGCACAGACTCCTGGGTAGAGGCAGGATATCAGTTCAGAAGCAGGTTTGAGGAAAGAGTTAACCTCAAATACTCACAAAAATCCCATCTGTCCTATTGTCACCCTCATAGTAGGGCTCTTTTTCCACAGCTTTCTCTCATCTCCAATACAGGGGGTAAAGGTATCTAGCAACCCTTGTTGAATAAACTGGAAATGTTTGGCTCCTGGCCTCTGTCACTAGATACACACACAGGACAAGCCACCTGCATCGATCAGTAAACAAAATATTGATGCGATGCTGAAAGCTGTTGTACAGCCATAGCATGCACAGCAGTTGTAAGCAAAACCCACGCATCAACAGAACAGTGCAGTCAAGTCAGTACAAGGCTGAGAAAGTGTCTGTTATGGCCATAACATAGACAGATCTCCCCTAGTTGTACAGGATCATTACATGACAAGAAAAGCCAAACCAGGGTCTGGCCAGGCCAGGAGTCACAACTGGCAGTGTGAAATACATAACTCAGGTGGCCTGGCAGCAATTGGAAGCTCACTGTACTGTTTCAGCTGCTGGGTGACTGAAATGTTGGAATGACAATGTGCAACCGGGAAGCAGCAGTACCTAGCAGATCGAGTGCTGAACTGGGAGCTCAAGCAGGAAAGCTGGCTGCTCAGCCTGGCTGTTCCAATGGAGGGAAGCTTTGGACGTGTCTCATCCTCAGGGCTACAGAGCAACAGTTTCCAATCTACTTTATACAGGCTTCACAGGTATCCTGCATTCTCCTTGCTATCTGTAATTTGCCCTTTTCACGCCAACTTCTTCCCTCTCTTCTCCTCTCAACTACTACTTCTTGTCCCCACCATGGAAGAAACAGGACAAAACCAGCCTGTCCTTACCACTGCTTATCCCTGTCTTCCCCCCAGCCAGAGCTCAAGCCAAATTTCTTGGCCCCGCGTTGACTCTCCAGTTTGCCTGCAATGAGAGACAACAGACCAGTCTGCAGAAGAGGAGGAGGAAGGAGCATGGGGCAGAAACTCCTCTGCGAGGCCTCTGCAGCAGGCAGACAGGCAGCAAGGTGCCAGAGGACCTGCAATCATCTTTTTTATGTTGGTGCATTTTAGTGCTTGTGAGCCACTAGCACAGACTACTGCTCACCACAAACTGTCTGCATCAGTACAGTATGTTGTACAATGGCCTCACCCCAAAGGAAACTCTCAGGGTTTAATTCAGCCTGAATAGTAATAGTCAAAAAGAGTTTCAGGATGTATTTATTGGAAGTGTTATTTTAACAGACCCTAATGAAGTCAGCCTGCCAGCATCTTCTTTTTGGTGCCCAATAGTTTACAAGAGTGATTAAGATCCAGCAAAAAGTTCAAAATTCCTGTCAACGTTAGTGTGAGAAGGGACGCAGCCCAGCACAGGACCAGCTCCTTGGTTAAGACAGTAACATCACAAGCCACATCAAACCTGACTGACACCTAGTGACAACGCCACCAATAAAAGCAAGCTTTCAAGTTTTAGCCAACTCTAACCCAAAGCATGATTATAAAACAATCACCTTCAAGCAAACCCCTCCACAAAGAGAAAGCAGGTCATCTGACTGGAATTACCTATCCAGGGGAATAATGCACACACTTTACCAAATCATCAGGCTGAGCTGCTATTTTCACACATAATTTCACAGCAATAAGAAAAATCACACTTAGAGCCCTGCACCATTTTCCAGACAATAATATTCACATTTGCTTGATACCAACTGTGCTACTTAATTGTCAGGGAGCATCATTCTCTACAGCTAAGTCATAACCACCACAAGGCATCTACAGCAGCCAACAACCTGGCAGCATCTTTTGCTGCTCACTGACCATGGAAACGGGGCCAGGTTACTCACACCATCTGCTGCAGAGGGGAGGTGGGCACGGGGGACTGTTGATTCAAAGCACCGTCAGACAGAAGACATGCAATTCAAATGGAAGGAAGTAAATCAATTCAGAAAACAATCAGAGTGGGAACTAGAAGTTGAGAGAAATCTTCACTCCAAATTCAAGATCTTTCAACCCCACAGAACAAATCCTAACTTTTCCTAACAAGGCATTACTTTAGGGTACTTCTGCTCACTTTTACTGGGCTAGGGATTGCCAACACTAATCGCCAGCACTAAGAACCCAGCTTTGCCTAGATCTGACTGGGAAAGCTGAAGTATTTTTGGTTTCACATCAGATTAAAACCCAAGTTCTTTCAATGGGTAGTATGAAGCCCAGAAAAGCAAATAGCCTGAAGCCTTTGAAACCTAGGTTTCCACTATTGTGCAGCAGGTATCACAAGTTAGCAGCTATTCTCCCCAAGACTCTCATTATCCTTCACTCTTCCCCTGAGAAACTTTCCTGTGAAGGTTAGCTCAGCACTAACTGTGCTTCCACTAACCTCGGGGGCAAAGCTATTGCTTTCCATGGGAATAGCGGAGAAGTCAAACCTCAGCATCTTCAGTCGCAGTAAAACGCTACTCTGTTTCCTTATACGGGTTTGTCTTCTATACAGTTCTACATCTGAAACCAAATTCTGTCAGAGGCCTGCTTTAGCACAGCTGTTACTCATAAAAAGTCCATCTTCTACAGACAGACCTTGGGATGGTGTTGACAGGTTGGAGCCGTGCTTAGCGATGAACTGAACAGGACTGTTTCCAGTAGCATCATCTGGTCATGCCCATGCCGTCTCTCTCAAGACCTTCTAATAAGAATAAGCAGGCATTTTAATTTGTGCCTGAAGAATCATTTACACTGTGTCTCTATTAAATATACAGATAGTACATATCATGTAACTTACACGCTTGCACATCTTCCATGCCAACCCTCAGCCTAGAATTAATGTTTTGATGGAATAATAAACTTCTCAAAATCAGAGCTGATAATGGACAGTCACGTTAGATGCTTAAATTACAGCAGCATGAACAGCCTTGCAATAATCAACGCTGCAACTGCCAAAATGTTTTCATTGTTCATTAACTGGAACCTTTTTTGCATTGCTAATCCTAATGAACTGCCATTCTCATTACCATTCCAAGCACTGTCTGTAGCACATCTCTGGATTTCTTTTCCACCCAAACATACAGTCTCATTCAACTGGCAGCCTGTTAACACGTTAAAAGCACAGAAATGGCTGGCTTAACACAACTGTAATAAATCTACAGTGCAAGCACCTTTAGGGGGAAGTTCAGTTCAGTCTTCAAGAACTTTTCATTTAAGTAGAAAAACAGAAGGTCTTTTATTGAAGAGACCATATAGTAGAGTTTAAGTTCCAAATACAAAATCCATTGAAGTTAATGGGAGTCTTTCCATTGATTTTTTTTTTTTTTGTCTACAGTGAACTGCTTTAACTCCTTCCCTTCCTTTTCTGCTCCTCCCAAAGTGTGAATAAGTGAATCCACTGACAGTGCAGAGATACAGAAACTCCTCGCAGGGAGCACGAATGATGTCTGTGTGGGAAAGGCTCTGTACTTGAACGTACTGAATTACCACTGCTGTTTGCTCTACTGACTCCACAGTGACAGTGGCAGTGTTCAAAGCATCCAGCAACCCTTCTCAGTCAACAAGCCAGTTCTTCCTTTGATAAATTTCTAATAAAATTTTTGCACAAAATTCACCACAGGCTCTGAGAAGCTGCAGTTTACTCCTCCATCTATACCTTGTTTGCCAGCAAGAAGGAGCACCCCAGAGCCCCTTGCTTACGGAGCATCCATTTGCTGTGGAGAAAAAACATTCAGAAAGCATTTTCTACAGCAACAGACCCCAGTTCAGGATGTAAGTAGCTTATTCACTAAAGTAGCTTATTCATCAAAGGAGAGCAGAAAATAGAGCCTTTCACTTCAAACTCATCGAGGAAATAAAAAATGAGTCAGTGACTTCCTAATGGTGGGCAGCTCACTCCCATAACCCATGTGAGAAGTTTCATGAAAGAAAAGCCAGATGTGCAACCTAGTTTGTTCTCAGTGTGACCCTCTTGTCTTCAAGTATAGCAGCCCTGAAACAGAGGAGGTTAACAAAGTATTAGGCATCTTCTTCAAGGAATTTCAGCCTTGAACCACTGTTTTGTTCTAGAGACACACTTGTTTTCTTCAGCTGTAAAGCAGGGAATATATTTCTCTCCCCTTCTCAAAAGAGACTACCTCTCCAGAGAGCACCACATGTGAAGCAGCAGTATGCATTGTTCAGAGACTGAGCATTTTCTAAGTTATCCTATGACAAAAACTTTCAACATTAAAATAGTTCCAAACGGATGTTATGAGCCCTGATTTCTCATATTAAGCAGAAGCAATGCATAAGTTTATTTCCACTTTTCTTCAATAACATAACCAACTGAATACTCATTCCACACTGACAAAGTATTTCCATACTCACAAATGCTCACAAGTCATTAATTAAGGGGGATTTTTGTATTCGGAAACAGCTAAACTGTCTTTCTCTAAAGCCCACATTATTTAATTTATTCCATCTGATGACTTAAAGCAGCAAGGAATGTTCCACGCAAGCACAGAGAATAATTTTTGGTTCTTTGCTCACTCTTCTCATCTCCAGGGCTCAACTAAAGTGTTTCTTTCTAGTTTCCAATATACAATTCTTGGAACAATGCAGCGCACTGAATATCATACATCCCCTTTGAGAAGCTCTCACTGGAAAATCAAAGTATAGCAGACCCCAGGGACAGAAGGGTGAATGGCAGATGTAGAATAATGCCTTTCCTAAAAAAGCTCTTTATAAAAAGGTTTTTGGGGCTACAATACAAGCACTAGCTTATGAAATAGCTATTTTCAAGAAAACAGTGGTCAGAAGTTAGACTCACAGACCAAAACGCCAATTACAAGAGCTAATGTCAGCCAGAGCAGCACTAGGTACTTCCTCCACACTCATCACCTCCAACTTGTGGAAACCTCATTAGTGTCAAGACACAAGAAAAATCTTATAAAAAGAGAGCTGCACTTTCAAGTTGGATAAAGAGAAAAGAATCCCGCTCTTTAAGTCAGTATGACTAAACCAAAGTCACACAGAGTCCCATAAAACCTCACCCCAAATTCTCATCAACTGCCATAGACTTAGTATCAGACATTTGGGCACTTCAAACTATTATTTAGAAATGTTCTAACCCAATCCACCTGTTTCAGTATTCCTCAAATAGCATAGTATGAGGAAACAGCACAAGATTTTTATCTAGAAAATTCTCTGTTACTGCCAAGGTCTGAAAGCCTGGTGATGACCCAGCCTCTTATCCTTTTGAAGCATCCTGTGCTTTGTACTACAATATTAAGTTCCTTGGCTCGGCCTTCCTAACCTAAAGCCTAACACATTTTCTACCGCTTTACTATAAAACCTCAAAAAGCAGAAGAGTTGGTTTTGAACCAGTCACAGAAGGCAAACACTTGAGACCAGGCTAAAACTTGCATGGAAGCAAATTTTCAAGCAGCCTCAAAACCACACACAGAGTGGTTTATATTCTCTTCCCCAGAGATCTTTTAGCTTAAACAGGCAAGAGTAAGGGTTGACTTTGATTTGGCCAAGGCCAGACAGACATTAAACACAACTTTCAAGAATTCATGTCTATGAAATTAATTATTATAATGTGTGGAATACTCCGATGCCTCAAGAAATTCTCTAGCACAGTTCAATTTCAAACCAGTGTCTACCCAGTAACAATGAAGTTTATGATGCAAACCTCATAACATGTCCGTAGCAGTACCAGTATAACCCTGACAGAACAATATTGCTATTAAGTACTCGTCCTATTCCTACAAATAAGCACAACATTGTGTCATCTTCAGCCTGCTCTAAACTTCTGTAGTTATTGAGTTAGATCGAGGCTTAAGTGAGGACAAAACAAATCTTTCGCGATGCTGTACTCATTACTTGGTAGTTATATATTTCATAGATGCTGAAGAAACAGGTCAACTTTGGGTGTAATTCATTACAAGACTTTAGAGACCTTTGTCCTCAGACAATGGATTAAAGCATATCCTCCAGAATAATAGAATCATAGAACCATTAAGGTTGGAAAAGACCTCAAGGATCATCAAGTCCAACCATCAACCCACACCACCTGACCCACTAAACCATGTCCCGAAGCACCACATCTACACGTTTCTTGAACACCTCCAGGGATGGTGACTCCACCACTGCCCTGGGCAGCCTGTTCCAATGCCTGATCGCTCTTTCAGTGCAGAAATTTTTTCTAATATCCAGACTAAACTTCCCCTGGTGCAACTTAAGACCATTTCCTCTTGTCCTATCACAGGATCACAGAAATACTCACTACAAACACTGGCTGTTGAGAAATGCTAGACTTAGTAAACCATAATTATATTTGTTGGTTTTTTTGTTTTGTGGGGTTTTTTTTTTTTTTGGTTGGTTTTTTGGTTGTGGTTTTTTTTGTTTGTTTGTTTTTTTGGTTTTTTTTACCAGTTTCTGAAATGAGATCTAGAAAAACTAAAAATACAATGGGTCCAGAATATAAAATCTGTGGACATTTTATCTATGCTGTCAAGGGTAGACAAAGCCTGGCCTCACTGCAGCAAAAAAACTACTCAGTGAAGCAGAAGGTTCCATCTCAGTGAAACTCAGCTGATTATAGGCTTGAATAAACCCTGTAATAGCAGAGAGCTGTATGACAAGCACAGGGTAGGCCAGGCAGAGACCACCTTGACCTTCACTAACTGGAATCCAATAGTCAATTATCCATCCTCTTCTGCTCATCTGATGCAGTCGCTTAGAGAAGAGATGGGACAAGCACTGATGAGACAGCTCTTAGAAAAGTTTGACCATCAAACTCAGGGAGAGCACCTACAGAAGGAGAAAGAAAATGACTCCAAATTGAAAGCAGAGACAATGTGTTAGAAATAGCGTTAGAGCAGCAAAGAAAAGTCATAGCTCTCAAGCAGTCTCAAGCTCCAAGATAAGTGGTATGCCTGACAGACCAGCGAGAGTTAAGAAGATTGCCTGATGTGCAGTAAGGTGGAGACGGGGCAGAAATTGAAACCACTGTTTAACAGAAGTCAGATTCTGATCTCCAGATGCTCCTGTGAAAGAAATCAGATCACTTGATCATGTTTTCTCCCCTTCCCTTCTACGTACCAGCTACAAGTTGCACTCTGAAAAAAACACTTTGCACAAGAAGAGCTTTATAAAGCAGTAATTTAAGGTGTATTTTAGGAAGCTTTTTTTTTTTTTTTAGTGCTTCAGGGTGTGAAATTTATAGGTTAGAGTATAATGAACCCTGAGATAACTAGTGATCTTGCTTCATCTGTACTTGGAAGGCATCTTGTCTTGGACTTGACTTTGGCTGACATGGACACTAGCAACCTGCATAGAGCTTCAGGAAGATACTTAGATAAAATCT
Organism: Pterocles gutturalis; assembly: GCF_000699245.1. Classification (NCBI taxonomy): domain Eukaryota; kingdom Metazoa; phylum Chordata; class Aves; order Pterocliformes; family Pteroclidae; genus Pterocles; species Pterocles gutturalis. The sequence goes on from NW_010143233.1 coordinate 15,543, forward strand.
TATTACTTTATTTTAGATTAACACAAAAGCACCAAAAGGTACAACTGACTTTCTCTTCTTTCCTAGGAGAGAGGATCCAGGAACTGGGAGAGGAACTGCGTGGCACATCCCTTTACATCCACTAAGGAGATGGAGACATCAGTTGGCTACTCTTGTTCTTATCTGCATATCTTGAAATACACCAAGAAGTTAGATAGGAAAATATGATGCAAATCAAAGTCTCAAAAATCTGTAGACTGCATTTCATACAGGTACTACAAGGAAAGCTGCTTCCAGTGCAGTATTGGGCTATCCACAGGGTGAAGTGTCATGCTGAGGGAACCACTCTAACTGGACAAAAGTTCTATGTGCAATGACACTGCATTTCCCAGTAGTTCCATGCTTGTCCCAAGTTTCCCAGGGTTTTTTCCAACTAATTTCCTGTCAATAAGCTTGACATAAAAATTTCTGCCAACTAATTAATACAGCTTTTGGAAGCACAGCTTTCAGTGTGCAGCCAGTACATATGGGAAATGGATACTTTCTGCACTTGAACCAGCTGCTCAGATGTGGGGAGCAATCCCATATATGTAGTCCCTTACACTTTTAATTTAAACATCAACCTCACTGCTGCTAATCCTCTGTCTCTAGCTCTTATAACATAATCATGAAAAGGCTACGCTTGGCTTCCTCAGTTAAATATTTCAATTCCCAGTCATACTGAAAATACAGCTATTTTCCATGGCATCGTAGCACAAGCAAAATTGACAATTACACTAATGTTCTGTTTATCATACAAACATGACCCCTAAGATATGCGGTTGAGAAAGGAAAATTTTGTTTCCCGTGCAGAAACAGAAAGCATATCATTAGACAATTTATGGCTATTGACAGATACATCTAGTAGTATTTATCTTTTGCTGAAAAACACTGAAATACACACGCCCAAAATAAAGGAGAAATCCTGCCAACTCTTGAAATAGGTGTTTCATCCACATTCTTTAGACAATAATTCAGAACATAGCTGGAGAATGAACACTAATTTGTGAATTAAAGTACATATTTCCATTGTCATTTTACTCAGCAAAATGTTTTATTATTGGGCCTTAACAGAAGAAAAGCAAGAAAGAGAATTATTTAAATCAAATCAGGTCAAAGTGTAAAACCTGGTTGGCTAAACGCACCATGTATCTCAGCTTTGTTCTGACACATTTTGAGGATTCTTCTTTAATAGATCACTTGTTAGAATTACATGACCTCACTAAGAGTAAATAGGGGAGGGATGTCTTTTCTAGATTTGTGAGCAGCATAAGCCAATTTTTCACACAATTTTTTTTTAAGTCAAGAACATAAGCTCTCCTATCCTATACATGCAATTTCAAAGAGGAAAGCAAGCACAGAATAAAATATGATGTGATACTTACCTAAGTGTTTTGGCAGAGGATGTCTTAGGATGTCTTCATAAACACCCAGCATTCACTGAGATCACGCAAACCTCTGTAGAGGTATAGAAGCCTGTATCCAAAAATATTTGTCTTGTGATAAATTTGGAGGTAGAACTCTCTCGGTTTTCACCATAGTAAAATGGTTTTTAAAGATGATTAAATTCTTATTCAAAAAGCAGACAGATGACTGAGGTCAAGGCGGGTTTCATAATCAATAAATTAGGTCTGACTCCTAGGTTAGACCACTCAGAAGCCACCAACTCATAGAGGTCATGAAGCAGACAGATGTTCTATCCAGAAAACTATTCTATCCTTTACCATCTGCATTGTATTCATGTTTAAGGGGGAAAAGAAGCAAGATGTGTTAGGAATAATAAGTTACTCAAAACTACAGAAGCAAGTGACACACAGAAATAACAAATATCTCCTCTCTCTGTATGGAAAGATTGGCTATTTCTTTCCTATTTTAACATGCTAACATTTTAACAGTTAACATAGCTGTATTTTTCACATGTTTTTCTTTCGAGTATATAAATTATTATATATGACCTTTGCGTGGATTGAACAAAGATATATAATTTAGCTTTTATTTCAAGTCCTGTAAGTACAAATGAGTAAGTCATTCTTTCTCATTCCACTGAGAGAACTCAGAGAGGCCTTGCAGGTCAGTGATGAGAGACTTCAACTATGACTTGAATTTCTTCCCTGGATCCTCTTTCGTTCTGGTCCCTCTGGTTCAGGTTACTTGCTCTCTCTCTACCCACTTCTGTGTTTTCATTTAGGCAGAAGCAGATTCATCATTCACAGATAGCAGAAACTTATTTTGGATTCCTCCACACAGTTTATAACAAAACCAGCAAACCTACTGTCTAGGCTTCTCACGTAAATGCTAATAGCACCAGGTTATGGTTACATAAAGGGTTCTTGGGCATACGTATCCACTCTCACTAGGTTTGAATGAACACTAAAGTGAGCTTATAATTGGTACAGTGAGATTCAAGCTCTTCTGCGCTGTCCTCAGTTTGACGCGGAGACAAACAATAAAAACCCAAACAAAAAACTGATGGAATTAAAATAAAAGTCGCAAAGGGTAGAGTCCTTTTCTTACTTGCATCATAGAGGCAACACAACAGAGGATGCACATTTTTTACTGTGGCAGAAACCATGCAAGCATCTGCTACTAGTTCTGACACATATGCAATGCAAATAACTACTCCTCAACACTTAGAGAACTTACTGGAAACTTTATCCCCATGCAAAATGTTGAATAGGAAATGTGTCTTTAGGCAATGCAGGCAACACTAAAGGGGAGTTGTTGGACTCCCATCACAGCAGTTGCGCGTGAATTTAATGATAGAGAGAACAGAACAGCAATCACAAATCATATTGAGTTGCTTCTCATGTTTACAGCCCTGGGCACCAAGATACAACTTGAAGCAACTGTGCCCATGTTAATAAGTTGTTTGACTTTGGAGAACTTCAGAAAGTATTGAATTCTAACGCACAAAGATAAGGAACAAGCACTGGCATTAGAATGTCACGTTGTGTACCACAAGTAGCACACATGGACCTAAGCCTTTAAGACAGGAATATATATCTGAAAACAAATTAATGTCACTCCAATTCATAGTGAAGTTATGATGAGTCCTATCAATATCAACCAGGGATGCAAGAACCCTCTTCAGGGTCAAGGGAAGTCACATACCTCCTTGAGCACAATTTGCTCTCAAGCACTGCAAATGCAAAACACCAAAGGTGGACAAACAGCAAGCTTAGAGAAAAAAATATGATGCAAATAAATTCCATTCATAGGCCTGGGGATACCAGATGATCTGTAAGAGAGAACAATTGTGTTCTATAGAGGAACTCCTTAGAAACAACATGAAAGGGACTCATACCTGGATATGGCTCCAAGTCATAGATTCTGATGGCAGTGGCTAAATGAGACTGAGAAATTTGGTTGCGCTCAATATAGTTTTCTTCCATTAAAATCACAGCAGATTCAGGTCCTAATTGGCACAGCTCAGAGAACTACAACCTCCAATGCCATTGAAAAAAATATACTCCACAGTTTTACCTTTTTTTTTTTTACTTCCAAATGCATCTCTCAAAAAGCAAGCTTTGGACACCACACTACACAGTAAGAGTTGGGGGACAGAAGCACCTTAAATATTAATTACTTAAATATTAATTACATTAAATACTGTAGGAGAAACATGTGCAGAATAGGGAAAAGGGATTCAAAAGCAAGATGTGGAGAAAGCAGAAGTAACCATAAGCCTAACAACATCAGACTGCTGCTTTCGAAGGCACAATACCCTATAGCCTCAGCGGGACAGCTGCCAAATTTCCTATAGCATCAAGTCCAGGGAGAGCTGCTCAGATGGCCAGGCTATATTACTGCCCACAGAACTTCAAAGCTTTCCCAGCCAAAGGAGCAGTGCAATCTGGTCACAGGGCATGCTGGGGAGGGAACGGGAAAAGGGGTGCTGCCTACTCGCTTTCACATCCATAGCAGCAAGAATGAGCACAAGCACACAATTCATTTCCCATCCAGCTGCTGAACTCTAGTAGCTTAAAATGACTTCGACATTAGTACTCAACATTACCAAATTATTCCCCGTTCTACCTAATCCAGCAGACTAACACCCAGAAATCTCCTCATGGACTGCTTCAGTCAGGGTGCCGAGAGTTCAGCATGGAGCCCTCAGCATAACCCATGGCATTCAAAAGTATGAGACAAAAATGTAGTATATATTCTTCCCACTCACTACTCTATAGAAAAAACGTACAGATGCACAGCTAGAAGCCTCCAAGGAGAAGGCGTGTGGATCTCTGAATTTGAATATTGCAAGTTGCACAAGTGGGCCATACACTTTCAGAGGATTAAAAACCTTCATAGCACCAGCTTATAATTACACCTTCCAACTGATGACCAAGCTCGCTCATCCATGCTTGCTCTCCCTTAGATGAGTTCAACTCTAAAAAAAAGATCTTTGTAATTTTGCAACATTTATATAAGAAGTTTCAGGTCTTTCTTAACAGGAAGATGTTGCAAGATACACTAGAAACTGGATATTTTTAAGAAACATCCAGATAAATTCAGGACCTGACTTTACCAGTCTTTTGTAGCAGTATTCTGTGGCACTGCACCTCCACTATTTCATACGAGAAGCAGGGAATCCCACTTGTTATACCCCATACAGGAAGAATAATTAAACAGAAGCATAAGAGCAATGGTTTGGTTTTGCTTGAGATGAAATAACTTCGCAAGTAAAGTTCTAGAGATCTGACAAATATGAAATAACCCCTAACAGCAGCTGTAATTTTCAGTTGCTGACAGTTCTGCTCAAATCCCAGTGAAATGAGACACTGACAGAATAGCAAATGATAACAGAAGGTCTCACGCAGCTAAAATCATTCAGAGATCTCCTCAAATGCATTTTTTCCCCAAGTTAAAACACTGAGCTCCACCAGTCAGCTAGAGTGAACAAAACCAGGAGCATAACATGGCTCTAATACAGCCCTGCACACAGAACTCCAGAGGAGGCAAGCCCAGCTGGAGGGGATAGCGCTGTAACAGATTCTTCCAAAATATGAGGATCACCATACCTGCCAGCAGAGCATTTGTCTTAATGAGACACACTACTCTGAGCAAATGCAGAAGCCTGTCCATTGTCTACAGCTGTGAACATCTCCATCACTAACAGCAGAAACAGACCCTCATAATAGCTACAGATGAAGGCAAGCTGAGAAAAAAAAGGCACCAGCCTTACACCCAGCTTCTTTGTGTGCTTTTGACTTTTGATGCCACTATTCAATTACAATGCACAGTGATTGCTGTTTAAAAAATACGCTGAAAAAAGACATCTGTTGATGCATCTGAACTAAACATGATGAAAGCAGAGCATTTCAAACCTAATCTCTATTTCAGAAGCTGTCCAGATTGGATATGTGACAGTCTCCTTTTCACAACAGTTACAAGTGGCCCCAAATCAATCTCAGCTCTATAGGACTTCTATTAAAGACATGGGAAACGAGTTAATTTAGCATTTAGAGCAAACACTTGTCAGAACTCAGGTACTGTGCAAACTTTCACCTCTTTCCCCAGCCAGGCTTTGGATTGCCCCACTGCCTGCTCTTGAACTCAAAACACATTTCACTAACAGTTTGAAACTAGGTCTCAGACCTCAAGGCATGGCAAAGTTGCACAGTGCCACTCATGAAGCTTGAGAGTACGGCCTTAAAGCTCAGATACATGTAGTGATTAAGACAGCCAAGGAACACAGTGACAAAAGACCCCAAATCCTGAATGAAATTCAGGTCTACCTAATCTAGTATGCCAAGAACAGACAGGACCAGGCACTCCATATGAACTGCTTTAAAAACGCATAACTCTAAAGTGGGGTGCATCTGTCAAATAATGTGTGATGTTGGAAAGTGACACACTAAACTGGGAAGTCTGTACTTAATGAATTACTGATAGTAACTACTTAACAGGAATTGAATTCTTTTCCCTCTGACATACGCTCTTATGTAAGAGAATTACTACTTTCAGAATCATTGGAAAAGTAGATTTCATTATCCGGTGTATAGAATTGGAGGACTTACTTTAATATGAAACATATGCTGGGATACAGAGTCATCACATGGATACTTTGTTTTGGAAATTCTTGTTGCAGTTGCCCTGCAGTTACCCTAACATTGGAATCAAGCTCAAATGAGAAGTTGTATAGTTTGTCCTCATTAATGTTGGCTTCTTTTTTTCCTAAGTGCATTTTAAAAATCTTGACATTTAGATACATGCCTTGCTTCAAGCAAACTCCACATCCTTCCAAAGCAGAATTGTACTTTAAAAAAATTAAATAGCACTTGCATTTACCACAGAACGCTTATGTTCAAATGCAGCATGTGTTTCTTAAGTAGAGGTCCAGCTTTGTAACTGTGTTTGCCAGCTGGGTTAAATCAAGTCACAAGAATCAAGATTCCCCCTAGTTTTCAGAGGACATTTCAAATGACCCTGCATGTCCAACATGAAGAGTGTGTATAAGTTAAAAGGACAAATTATTCACAGCAACATCAGGAAAAAAGCATTTCATTTCCAGATTTACAACCAGATAGTGTCTTCAAGCCATGACAGAGAAGAAGCTGCAAGGCACTGAGAGCCCCACGAGGAACACAAAATTCCTGGGAGATCCCAGGGACCATGTGCTACAACGGCAGCCTTTTAGAGGAGCTGGGCTGTGCTCTGTCTGATACCCCAAGTTTCAGATCCTGATGAAACTGCCATTAAGGAGCACTGGCAGCCAAAATTTTGTGGTTTCTTCCCTGCTCTGCTATTCAGTCCACCGCATGAAGCTTCAATTTTCCCACTGCTAAAGCAGGAACCCTTATCTCATGCAGAGGTTAGTGGCTTCTTTACTTCAAACTTTGGTGGAAAACTCAGAGTCCTTTTATCATTAAGCAAAACAGCTGCAAGTCTGGAGATCACAAATGTATCTATTTCCCCAAATAAAATGAATGACAGGTCAAGATTTCTCAATTTATTTTAGGACAAGGACAATTGATTTAACTTAGCGGCAAGCACCACTGGCAAAATAGCTCCTAAAACATCCCATCATGGAAGCATTGACTAACACGTTACGTGCCCCCCTCTAGTAAGCTAAGCCTCTTCCTCCCATAACCATCGGCCCCAGGCTGCAGCCTGTTACCCATACAGACCACAGAGATTATTTTCAATCAGACGTGCTGCCACATAGCAGGACTCCTTAGTCACTGCCAAGCAAAGCACCTCTCCAGAGCATCAATGCAACCCACCACACTGGGTCTGGAGCTTCCTGAATGAGCCGGGAGGGCAATGTCCACAGAGCTGGTCCCCTCCAAGCTCACGTTTCTCAGGCTCTCTAGGCAGAGTTATGGCCTTGCTTTGGGCACTTGCACTTGCTTGTTCACAACTGGTTGTGGATCTCTGTGCAGCACTCCACTATGCTACACGTGGCCAGGCAGCTGGACTAGATGGTCGCTGTAGGTCTCATCCAAGTGGAACTATAATATTCCACATCCACCAGCCTTCACTGAGGTTGTATTGAGACCTTGCAGAACCTTATTCAAATTCTCTGGTTAAACTCTAAAATCAAGGTGTTTTGGGAAGACACAGTAATTCAGTTGCACCTGTACCTTTGATAAGAGAACATTTTGTTTTCAACCTAACTCAAAATAAACTGACATGTAAGTGAACAGTGACATTGTATGGATCCTGATGGTCACATCCATTCAGACCACCTGAGAGTTTTATGAAGTAGTTAGTCTGTTTTGCATAATACCTGCTCTGCAATAAATCCTTGGACCTTTACCAGCTCATGGACTTTCTCCTGTCCCACATCAAACACTGCAGTCTTGTGGAACCCATTCCTTGAGACTCTTACTTTAGGAGAGGGAAGAGAGCAGAGATGGCTCACCTCTGTTCAGTGGAGCTCAAAGTAGCATGTTTGACCTGCTTCCTGTATTTTCCCATTCAAAACCAAACTGGAATTACACAGAGAACAGAACACAGCACTCTTGCCTTTGGCTGTTTCACCACCTTACTCCACAGACATCTTGGAGTTCTTTTGGAGGTTCTGCACACCTGTGCAGGTGACCAAAGGATTTACCCTAAAAACACACATTACGTCATTCCTGGATGAAGACAGACAAGATCTGGGTAAATACTGAACAGCAGCATATCCAGAGCAGAGAACAGGATGCTTTGACCTTAGCCTTTTGGGAAACCGTCTGAACTTTTGCAATTACTCTGAACATCCACTATCAGATTAGTGTTTCTAAATTGACTTTGTTTTAGCTGGCATATTTGGCAAAGTTGCAAAAAAAGACTCTCCTGTTGTAGTCTTTTGAAATGCTGAACTCCAGACCTGGAGGACATGATGCTTTCCTCAGTTCAGAAGGTCGGAAGTAACAACATCAACTTGCCAAACAATGTTCAAAATGGAAATTTAACAGTAACATGCTTCTGCTTCCTAAGGCTGTATCTCTAGACTTTGAAGTGGTGATTACTTTTGCAAAACCTCATTTTATAGGCTTGCCAACAGATCTCCACATAGATTGCAAATTAACTAGCACAGAAAGATGCTGCGAGGGTCCTCATTAGCACACAGTCATTTCCAGTACTTCTCTCCAGCTTCCTAGCTCAATATTTGAGCTGCAAACTAAATCCAGCGTCACAATTAAGCTCCCTCTTTTAACTTGAGACCCTATAAAATTGTGGTCTAGTTTATTTCAGCAATCTGTTTGTGCCTTATGTTCTGACTGAAGGACAGGTTTGGTTTTCCTAAGACACTGTTGTTTCAATTTTGCTTTTACAACCCAAACTCAGGAGTGCAAAGTATTTGATTTCATTTTGTCCTAGTCTGAGCTCAGCTTTAGTCCTTTGACTTTCAGTGTCAAATATGTCAAGACTGACTGAGGATTATCAGATCTTACTAGAGGAAGAGGAAGGAAGAGAAAAGAAGATAACATGTAAACACCAAATTCAGCACCTTTTTCTATGTAGAGAGTCTGAATCTAGATGTCCCATTTTCCAGAAAAGGAGCACTCAAGCTTCTGGATCTCTAATGAGTGTCTGGAACCAAACCCCAAAATACTTCATTTGGGTGAAAAAGAACAACCATGAGAAGAGTAAATATTTTATCAAAGCCACATTTTCAGCAGATGAACTGAAACTTGCCATACTCCCATAGCGCCACATCAAACTGTTCTAAATGCTTTCAAGTTCTGATTAGCACAATCCAAAGAAAGGTTCAAACACCTGCCAAGACAAGGCATTGCTGAGTCCAGGGTAGCAGTTCTGAAGGTCACACACAAGCTTGTGGATGCTTTCAGATCTCTCATGAAGCTACTCACTCTTGGTGATCCGTAACACAAGTCTCATAGCATCAACATTTATCCTGTTTCCTCTCCAAGTTTTTCAGGCTGCCCCTTTAAAGGCTGTTGTCCAGCTCTGCAGGAAGAAAAAAGCTGGGTTTTAACTGATATTGAAATGATGTTTCCAGTGAGTCAGTGAAAATCTTTAACTCCTGAATCTGGCTTATACCAGGGCATCAGTTATAAAACAACATGTTGTGTAGTCAGAAGGTAAAAACAGGAGCTAGAGAAAAAGCAGCTTCCAGCATATCCAGAACAATCTCCGGGTATGGTGTTGGAGGATACTGCTGGGGTAAACAAAGGTTTTGCTTCTGCATTGTCTCATTTTTGCCACTTCCCATATTGGAGGTAGCAGATGGAAAGTGAGCTGGGCATTGAAATGCTACCTAAGCCAGGATTTTATGCTTTCATGCAGTGTCTCAATTAATCAAAGTTTTGCTATAAAATTCAAGCAGCAATGCTCAAAGCCAAGTCAAGTCATAAAATACCAGCTGATTAATTTCCCTCTAATTTGTATGATAATTAAAATTCCAACTTTTAATTCTGTTAATTGTCCTCCCACAAGGAGGTTGATTGGGCTTTGCTAATACATGCTGTGAAAATGCACTTCCCACAGGTCTGTCTTTGTTTCCTTAAGAACGTCATGCTTTAACATAGTTATCCCTTAACTTCTATAGATAAATGGAAGCTTATCTCTGGCCTGTTTTGACACCAGCCTCTATGTAATTTAAGCTGCATCCATAAATGAAATGCTGAAAGTCATTAGGGGTTTCACCAGGACACTGTGCCAGTTGTGTGGTTCTTGGTGCCTTTTAATGAGCAATTAAACTTGTAAAAGACAGAGGGGAGGGAAAAAATCTACAGAAAAAAATACACACACGTCTCCCCCAGAAATCAAATGTCTCTGAAATGAACTGGGAAAAGACAAAACACATGATACAGCAGGCATCCTGCTTTCCTCTCACCTGCTTTCTACAATCCCAGCAAACTGCATACAGTAGCAGTCAGAGCTGGCACCTGCACACAACCCACATGCTCACTGGAAAAGAAAGTTTAACTGGTAAGGCTGCAGTCAACCTACACAGCTTGTGTTTCTCTCACTAGCTACAAAGAACCTAATCCTTTATTTGATGTACCTAAATGGAAAGTCCTGCCAGTCCTTGGTGTACAGTACTCACCCGTACACGGAAACACCTGCCGTGTTGTCTGCCATGAATGGCCATTGCAAAGGAGTAAAAAAACCTTGAGTCATCTGTGGCCACTGTTTGGCTCTGGACACATTCAAAAGTCCAATCTACAACAAACTAAAACATACAGTTTTAAAATCAGCACAGGAAAGACCTGTACCTGTTGGAATGAGTCCAGAGGAGGCCATGAAAATGGTCAGAGGCTGGAGCAGCTCCTGTGCGAGGACAGGCTGAGAGAGTTGGGGGTGTGCAGCCTGGAGAAGAGAAGGCTCCAGGGAGACCTTACAGCAGCTTCCAGTGCTGAAAGGGGGCTACAGGAGAGATGGGGGGGCTCTGGATCAGGGGGTGGAGGGATATGATGAGGTGTAACAGTTTTAAGCTGAAAGAGGAGAGATTTAGATTAGATCTGAGGAAGAATTCTTTTCACTGTGCAGGTGGTGAGGCAGTGGCCCAGGTTGCCCAGAGAAGCTGTGGATGCCCCATCCCTGGAGGGGTTCAAGGCCAGGCTGGATGAGGCTTTGAGCAACCTGGGCTGGTGGGAGGTGTCCCTGCCCATGGCAGGGGGTGGAACTGGATGGTCTTTAAGGTCCCCTCGAACCCAAACCGTTCTATGATTCTATACAAGCAAATAAACAATCAGCACATTATAAAAATCTCAGCACATGGGCTTCAGTGAATGCTCTAAAAGCATACTCCTAAGGGAAAAAAAAATATTCCTGAACATAACAATATTCCACAGATTTCAAGATGGACAGTCATATGATTTCCTTGCTCTTCTTCCTAGCTAAAACATTATGATTATTTTCTGTTTCCTTTAGTAGTGACTCACAATTGCATCACAATTAGAGAAAGCTGAATAATAGGACAAGTATTAGGCAAATACACATTGTCCATCAGCAAAGTATTCGGGCAGTTATAACATTAACTAAATGCAAAGAAGGATTTGCCAAACAGAACAGCATTTCTTAAAAATACCCTCTAGAACAAGAAGATTTTAATCAGTTCTTTATGTAAACCTTTTGCGTAAACAAGGATTGGGATGAGGCTAGTAAACCCATTGTCATTTGCAATCTAACAGTTGTGCCTCAGTATCAGTGTTCCTGCAGACTCTTTGTTCCTCAGAATAAGAGATGACAACATGCCTTCTGGTCCTTCATACGCCTTGAATTTATTTTCTTTACGCTTCCCTGGCTTATGCCTTTTACTGTATAAATGGACACCACATGAAAAATCCCCCAGAAGCTGCCTGGATTTTCACTGCCGGGACAGACGCTTAAACTTCCTTTCACAGAGGGGCACTGCCAGCTCCGGCACTGCCCTCTTCCCGAGCCATTTCACCACCCAGTAAAGCCCCCAAGTTATGATTAGCACATCTGAAACAATCAACAGGGAAGGCAGGATTCAGGTGATGGGTGATAGACATGGAGAAGGGGAGTCAAAGCTGGAGCAGCAGGTGACACACAGCTCTCCCCTGTTCTCCTAAACCCCAGCTGCACCACACTTTTACACTGAGTAAGAAAACCAAACACCTTTTAGGCCCAAACTCCTTATCTGGGACCTTTCCATCTTCCAGAGCCATTCCTTTGACAATGCAAAAGCTATTAAATCTGACTTTCCATAGAGAATTACGCTTTCTATACTCTACCCTTCCTTTAGCATACTGCGTGAGTCAACAATATCAAGATAATGCCAAAATGTAAAAGGGGCAAGGAAGCTCTTGCATCTATTACCCTTTGACTCTAATACAGGAAGATGCAAAGTGCATTACACTTACCATATAGCCCAAAATTTAGCAGATAAGACAAGAAAATCAATTGTAATTTCTTTGGCTGTTTTCTTGTATATGCTCAACCTGTTAGCAGCCATTTCTTTTGAGAGAGTAGTCAATGAATATTTAATGTTGGAGCACACTGCCAATTTCATCTGCCAGCTAATACAAAAGCTGCTTGGTCATGGGTGTAAGAGAAGAGGTCTATTTGAGCCTGTGTGGCTGGCTGGCTGTAATAAGAAGGATGACAACTTTAAATTGTGAGATTAATTGATAATTTGGAATCACTGTCATTGTGACACAGCCAGTGACCTTTTCAAATTGACAGATAGCTCCATTTCACCCCAACCAGCTACAACATGAGATTGTTTCAAACAATTGGACCGAAATGCCAGGCTTAAAGGAGGCCAGGCACAGGGATTTGGCAGGGCAGTTTATAAGTAAAATAGGCCTCCCACAGATTAATGAAATAGTTCGGAGGGCCATCCATCCACCAGTTCCAATTCTTAGTTTTTAGCTACTGCAGCCTTAGCAAGGTAAAAGGGACTGACTCCAGAAAGAAGAATGCTCATCGTTATCTGCTGGTACAGCTGAAACACTAAAACACCTAAGGTCTGTCCAAAATTATATTATGAAAATATATGAAATAGGTGAAAGAAAACTTCTGCAGACATCTGTCCCCATCCTGTAATACTGGGTAGTATTGCTTCAGTAGTAACAGAGACAGATAAACCACTTGTGAGAAAAATAATTTTAAAAAAACCAGAAAAACTCATTTCCTGCTAGAGATAAGCTTTGCTCAAGAGTCCTGAAATAATGGGCCCTAGAAGTTATGCTAAACACAGAAAAATTATTTTATGCAAAGTTGTGAGAGCTATCCCTTAGTATGTTCTCTCTCCAAATCTTTCACTGTTTAATTTGCAGTTTTAAAGTCCAGTCTTACAACCAAACTTTGGAAGGGAAGTCGTGTTTATAAACAAGCAAGCCCCCAATGAATTGTCTCTTGACAAACTTGGCGTGGCATTGTGCACTAAGCACACAGGATGAGCAGAAATTTATTCAAAGGCTGAACTCTCACATAAATTTAGAATCCTATTTTATAAATTGTTTCTGTATGTAAGGCTCTATCTTAGCTTGCAGAGGTTTGCTAGATGTGGATTAGCATTTCCTTTCAGTGATACATCAATTGTCCCATACCATCACATACTGACTTTTTCAGGAAGAGGAATGGGTGGCATTTCAGGGCAGTCAGGCCACCTTCACAGTGACCTCTGCTGGGAGATCTACACTCAGCTCCCAAATTCTCCATCCTCTTACCCTTATTGTTACAAGTAGTTTCTGAGCAGTGATGTTAACACACTGACAACTTATTGTCTGTTTTCTAAACGCAGTATGCTACAGAGCATTGCTTGTAGGGGGGAAAAAGTAAAGCCTGCCTTGAAAGCAAGATGGGGATGTTGGAAAGGAATATACTCACTTTCTAGCTGCTGGAAAAGGATGTGAGGTGGATGCACATCACCACCCATACTGATGAAAGGTCTCACAGTAAGACCAAAGTCAACAGTGGTCATCATCTGTTATAGCTAATTTCAGTTTGTGTCTTCAAATCAGGACACAAGTCCCAAACACAGTACGAGACACAGCTCATAAACCATGCACATTACACTGCATGCCCCAATAATCCTTTTCCAGTTCAGTAACGGGGCTAACCTGAAGTGTTGCAGGTAGGGGCATATTTTAGATTCACTGGGAAAGTGAAGAAGAACACAGTTTTTAGGGAATTCTACTTGTTATTTCTAGCTACCTAAAATAATAGACACTGCAATATACTTGAAGTGTTAAAATAGAGTATTTCACTTGGAAGGGACCTACAATGATCACATCTAGTCCAACTGCCTGACCAAATCAGGGCTGACCAGAAGTTAAATTGTTATTAAGGGCATTGTCCAAATGCCTCTGAAATACTGACAGGCTTGGGGCACTGACCACCTCCCTAGGGAGCCTGCTCCAGTGTCTGACCACCCTCTCAGCAAAGAAATGTTTCCTAATGTCCGGTCTGAACCTCCCCTGGCGCAGCTTTGAACCATTCCCACACATCCTGTCACTGGATCCCAGGGAGAAGAGCTCAGCACCTCCCTCTCCACGTCCCCTCCTCAGGAAGCTGTAGAGAGTGGAGGTCACCCCTCTGCCTCCTTTTCTTCAAGCTAGACAAACCCAAAGTCCTCAGCTGCTCCTCACAGTACATGCCTTCCAGCCCTTCACCAGCCTTGTTGCCCTCCTCTGGACGCATTCAAGGACCTTCAGAACCTTCCTAAATTGTGGAGCCCAGAACTGTGCACAAGGTGAGGCCACAGCAATGCTAAAAACAGCGGGATGATCCTTTGGCCAGCTGGGCGTGTTGTGTTTGATGCACCCCAGGACACGGTTTGCCCTTTTGGTTGCCAGGGCACTGCTGGCTCGCACTGAGCCTCCTGCCACCCAGCACCCCCAGATACCTCTCTGCACGGCTGCTCTCCAGCCATTCCTCTCCCAATTCATACTTGTACCCAGTGTTACTCTGTCCCAGCTGCAGAAATAAGCTAAATGATCATAAGGTAACCAGCCATAAAATATCCCATCCTTCCAGGTACAGGAAAAAACACCAGCAAACCTGCAATGAGATCAGCACATCTGAAAATCAGACTGCTCGTTTACTAGCACAAATACAGAATGAAGTACCTGTGCAGAAACAATACTTTTCCTCAAAAAAAAAAAAAATCTTGAAAAAATTGTTAATGCACTTACAAAATACATATAGCAGATGCCTAACTAGCTATATACCATTTCACCTGGCTGCTACAGAACAGATGCAGTATTTACTAAACTTAGTCAAAGACAACAAGTGATGCATAAGCAGTTCTGCAATTAAACCTGCCAAGTCCACTCTGCTGTATTTAGTAAGGTCATTATTATCCCTTATTTTTGAGCACACTGAGAAATACCAGCTAACAGACCATCAGTCTTGTATTTTTTCAGAAATATGAGTACTTTCAAATTTCAGCATGATTTCTGGAAGTAGGAAGTGTTTCATAGACAAATAGAGGAATATGGGGTAAATTCATCCCAACATTGTGATAAACGAGTTACACATTCAATTTGCACTAAATCTTGCAGGTAAGCTAGGGATGAGTAAGTGCAGTAATCATGAATAACAGAAAAAGGAAAACTCCAGATTTCTGATAAAGTGACAAGCTCTGTAGTACACAGATGAGTAATCAGAAAGTCACACTGTAATTGCACTGTGCTTGGTCTCCAAGGAGAACAACATATCCCATAGAAGAACTACCACTCAGAGCCAGGGCACTTGGCATTGCTCTTGTCAGAATTAAACAGAAATTACTGTTTGGTCTCACTGACACCAGCCTGCCTGTGCACCTGAGAACAGAACTGACACAAAACATCTACAAAAGGTCTGAAGCAAAACAATGGAGTTTGTCATTTCAATATTTGTACTTAAACAGCACTTGAGTACATGCAAGACCAATAATTCTGAAATTGTGAACAGTTGAAACTGATTATTTTCTTTTTACCCCACAACTAAAAGCAGGGAATGATTTTCAAATTTATACTGCAAAAACAGAGGATTATTTGTGGCATTGCAACACCATGCCAGCAGAGGCATTTATTCAAAGTCAAGCAACTAGAAAATAGGCCACTACAGCCAAACATCTTATTTTAGAAATAGAATGGTTTGAAGATTGTTGGCTGCTCAGAGGTTACAGAGTTACACTTTTCATTTTATACGAGTGAAACTGGAAATTCTCTACCTTTCCTGTGTTTGTAACTCATTAAAGCATCTTCGAAATTTCAGCTGAAGTAGCACCTGGAATCACCTGGCATCCCATCTACATCACAATTTTGCAGGAGAGTTCTGCGGCATAGAATGACTTCAGTTTTGCGATGATTATTTCATTTCATGGTCTCTGAAGATAATCCTGTCTCAAGTAGCCTGGATTACCTTAGAACCTTGATTTTCTGTTATCAAAATACCAAAAGAGGTCTTAAAGAGGAAAAACTGGAATGAATCTTCCAGGTCAGACAGATTCCACAAAAGAAAAAGGGAAAGGTAAAAAACAAATGACACAAACAAAAAACCCCAAACAAACAAACCCCCCACATTACAGAATGTTGGTAACATTGTCTGGGATCTACCAGGCTCCATGGCTGCCCAAGCCAATGCTACAGCACTGGGCAAACCTGTAACTTGCAGCAATTGCACCCAAACCCACATCCTCACTCACTGGGTTAAAGCCCGAGTTTTTAAATGTTGTAATATTGTTATTAAAGAATCATTTGATCTTGGATGCTTGGACAAGATCATATAGCAAACTGATTTGTTCCACAGGATTTGTTTCCTCTTATTTTGCACAGACTTCACAGATCACTGGGGTTGAGGGCTGAGCCAAACTCATGCCTTCTAAATTAGGATCATTTCTTCCACCTTCCCCCCTCCCACCTCACCCTCCCCCATCCTGCTTGGTGATTCTGCAAAACCACTGCCTAGAATTTTAAATTGGGCATCCAAAATTAGAGGACATGTGAATATTTTGGCTTTTGTCTAATTTTGTCTATAAAATGCAGAAAATCAACACAATCAAATTAGCCCTTGCCAAATTTAACAACTTCAGCTGAAGTACTCCTGTGAAAGCAGCACTACATAAACTCACATACCAGTGGGTTAACTCTGTGTTATGTCTCCTCAAGTGAGCAGTGAACACGGCCATGCAAAAGCTAGGTGTGATGGTGGCAACTGCGTATCATTTATGACACATATAATTTATGACAAAAGATGCACTCTTTTCCTTTCTAGTGCTTCATGTAGAGAAAATGGCATGCAAAAAGCATCACACTGCTGATCAAGCAGATGCTTTCACACCTTTGGCACACCACTTTGCTATGTCAATGCAATTCCTTACATATGAAAAACTATTTTTATTAACTGATTACATGTCCTGGGTGAAGCAGAGAGTTAATTTTTTTTTTCTCTTCTTCATAAATAGCTAGCAAGAGGCTGTGTTTTGGATTTATGCTCAGGAGGAGCTGATAAGAACAATGTTTTGTTTTGCTGCCAAGGACAGCAGACCAGGGAAGGACAGCCGCTTGCTAGCATAGGATTTGCTCTTAGGTTAAGACTGAAACTCAGAATAGCCAATGATTTTATTCCATAACATGCACGTCATGCCCAGTATACAGGTGAGGACCCTTCCAGGAGATCACTCTCTTTTGCCTTCGCTCCCTGGTTCCAGTGGCTTTCGGTTTCGGTGCTCTCTTCTGGCTCCACATCGCCCTCCCAAGGCCTTTCGCCCCACCACACACATTCCGGTCAGCTCTCAGTCTGTGATGCTTGAATCGTTATCTCCATTCCGTGAGTTTCAGGACCTTCCCTCTCCGTGGGGATCATTAGCTGGGGCCAGGTGGGCCTTTCCCCCCCCACTCCGGTCAGCTCTCGGTCTGGAACACTTGGACTGTTATCTCCGTTCCGTGAGTGCCTCCGGCAGCGGTGCACCCCCCTGTCTGGGGGAATCGTGAATGTGTTCTGGGGTCATTAGGTGGCAACAGGCTGAGCCTTTGGTCATCAGGTGGTGGGGCACTATCACATTGTATATAGTATTATTTTCAATATTGTTATAGTTTAGTTATTAAATTGTCCTTATCTCAACCCACGAGTTCTCTTCCATTTACCCGTATAATTCTCTCTCCTATCACTGGATGGGGGTGGGAATTGTGTGAGCGGGTGTGTGTGGCTTAGCCTCCAGCCAGGGGCTAACCCTTCACATTAAAATAACAGTTAGATGTAAAATTAATTCAAATGAAAAAGCACCTAGAAGATTCTATACATGTGCTAAAGTGCAGCAGCATTTTTTAAAATATAAAACAACAAAAGGAGAAATAAATTTTTGGCTTTTTGCTAATTTTTGAAAGCAGAGAACCATGAGATTTGTTTCAGATGTTACTTTTCATAGAACATTACCAGCATTTTATCAATGAATTTGAACCCAATCAGTTGTCATTCCAAGGGAAGACAATCCAGGATCTAGTAATTAACGTTCAGTCATGAAGTACAGCAAAACAATTTACTTCATTGCTAAAAGAGCAACTTGCTAAGTCTTAGAGCACAATAAAACATTTTCCTAGAGACCTAAAAAGAAAGACACTATTTCACTTACACAAGAAAAAAATCAAGAATTTTTAAAGTGTTTCAAAATATTTTTTTTTTTGCTTTTAATATTTAATGGGTATTTTTATTGCCATGCTGAATCTAAGTCACTCTCTGGGCACATCTGACAGCATGTTCAATTATATGTTGGTAGAAGATAACATTTCTGAATTAGAAATCAAACAAAAAGGAAGGTTTTCAGCACTTGTGTGTCATATTTTAGCATAATATTCCGAAAGTAGTCTTTTTTTCTTTATGGCAAAACCACCATCTATTTAAGGATGAAGTATAAGCCTCAATTTAATGACAAATCAGGAAGGCTTTACTGTTTCAGACACTATAATATTTGGTCTAAACTTTGGCCCTCAGATGAAGCAAGAAAGGACAAAGTTCTGGAAAGCAATTGAAAAATCTCACTTTCATATCAAAAGGTGAATTCGGCAGTAATAAGCCTCCATAAAACTTTCACAAGGTTCACTGGCCAATTTCCAGAGGAAAGCTAAGGCAATATCCTTAGTAGAACAGTGTAGTAAAACAGAGGAGTCCAATGAAAAGTATTTCTTTTATAATGCTATTCCTCCTCACCCTTCATCTTAAATATTAGCAAGACTAATGCATCTTTTTCCTGCTAAAAACCCAAGCCTGACACTCAGCCTGTCACTGAGGATTTATGTTCAGAAGTTGTTCAGTGGCAGCATTTTTCTTCTTGTACAGAAACTTCTCATTCAACTCCTGAATAAGCCCCGAGCACAGCAGCTGGAGCCCAGGGAATTCCTCTCGCCCCAGCACACCACCCCGGTGCCTGGAGGGGACTGCTGCTCCTCTGAAGCCTCTACTTGCCACAGAGAGGAAGCAACAAGTCCAAGAGGCTGCTTTATTTGAAAGGCAACAAAAAGAACCCAGCTGAGCACCAGTAAATTCATGTCCACTTTCCCCTTATTGTTACAGGCTTCATGGAACAGCTCTGTTCTATAATTAAAATGTTCCATAGATAGTAAGAAATGCAACAAAGCAATTAATTTTATTATTATACTTATAATTTAATTAGCATTTTATGAGGATTGTTTGTTAAGAACAAGAAATTTCTTTCTCCCCCTCTTAAAATAAACTATACTTTTATACGGTATTTGGAAACAAAAGCGCATCCCTTTGCAACCCATAAGCACGAAGCCACCTGCACCAGGGTTCCCTCCCAGCCTGGCTAAGCAGCTCCATATTCCCGTGGCTTGAGTAAAAACCTGAACCAAGCCAGAAGCACATTACATACTCATTTCAGCCTGCATTTTGAAAGACTTGGATAAGTCATTTGACCTCTTGAAAGATTCTTGGAAAGCCAATGTTTCAGTGTAAAGCAGATGCCTCATGTAAACAGATTATTCCCTGGCAGGCACGCGTGCCCATTAGGACTCATTCACTCACTGAGAGACGATACTGGTGGGAACCGGCTTTGTAAGCTCTGAAGCCAAGGTGCAGGATTTCACATTCTACCAAAGCAGTTTTTAAGAACTCACTCTGGCTGGACAGATTTATCAGTTTCAATTAAATGAACGATGATTGCATAATTTTTGTACAGTAGCTATTAAATATGTAAAATAACTTCAGAATTTTTGTTCAAAACTATGTCCACGCCATTACACAACGTAATTCCTGTTAAAGTCAACAGGCTTCAGCCCCCAAAATCCCTCTTACTTGGGCCATATTTTATCTCACAAGAGAGGTATTTCTGTAATCCCAGGACACATTACTCTCTATTTAAAGTACTCCATGACAGAAGTCCTCTTGAAGCAATTGCAGGAGCATGCATCTTCTTGACCATTAGAGAAAACACACCCAGCAAAGACTGAAAGAAAGATGTAAAAACTATATTAAGGGGAATAAATTGTGAAAACTAAGTCTTAACACACATAGAAGTTTCTAAGCCACATGGAAAATGAATTAACAGAGAAATAAGGTAGTCTACTAGGAACCAAGGAGTAAAGGCCAAATTAAACTGGGCCAGATTGCTGGCTAATGCTGTGCACCCTTCTGCAATGCCTAATAACAGCCTTCGTGGTGTGTGGGAACCCTCGCTTCACACTAATTTGCCAAAAGGCTTCCCACAATTCATAGAAACAAAGGAGACAGGCAGGTTAATGATCTTTGTTGGAACAGAGCTTGTAAGCAAAAAAAAAAAAACCTCTCCCCCAGATGGAGTGGACCGTTATAAACTCCATTTAGCTGGAATATGCATCAAATCTGACCCATAAAGTAACCAAGAGCCAGTTTAGAAGCTTGAATGTATGAGGAAAAAAACCCCAAAAACCACCAAACCCCCACCACTCAGAAAACAAGACCCCAAAGAGTCATCAATCCAAAGATATCAATAGCTGAGCATCTAAACAGCTTCGCAGTTCAGCCTTACTTCCTGGCTACCTGTAGCAAAATTGCTGATCTCCAAGCAGAGAAGAAATTTTCCAAATGCGTGACAGAGCAGAAGAGCAGTAGCAAAGTCTGGCCTGTCTTGCATAAACCCCATATTGGACAATAAATCAGCACACTAGAGCCCAGAAAGCTTCCATAAACCTGGTACCTCTCACTTTGCAGCCAGTGAGCCTCCCAGTCTGCAGGGCCACCTTCATCTCCAGAACTAATTTGTGCCAGACGCCAGACTTCTGGCAGAGTCACAGATCTTCCACACAACACACAACCCACAGAGCACAAGGACTCCTCCAAGCTGAGGACTCTCTGATGTCCAACGTGTCAGACCAGAGCTAGCAGCTCCTGCCACAACAGAGTCGACCACACCATGGATCCTTCACAGCATGTACCAGAGCCACCGACAGTGCCACCCGACTGCTTCAGTGCGAGATCAGCACAGACACTGAGTTGATGAATCAAAAGCTACTACCTGGCAAACTGTGAAGCTTTTCACAGCAGGTTACTCATCTTTAGCCTTGCCATAGCAATACAATCTGTAAAATCAAGATAGTCATGTTTAATCAAACATACAAACACATTTTAAGTATATAGTCACCTTGTAATCTAAGTAGCTTTAGCAGAACAAAACAATTTAAAAAACATAAATAAAACTAACAATATACTAAACAGAACAGAATGCATCAGCTTTCAGTAAAATACAGCTCCCAGCTCCTACTGTCAGAACTAGTTGCAGCAAATGCTGTCGTGTCCATTAGAAAAGAAAAATCAGACAGAAATCACTACATTATCCAAGTTATTTAGAAAATATTTCTATTTTTAGCAGAGGACTTCAAGCTCATTGGAGGAGGTCAGGAATCATACTGCCTCTGACAAGGCAGTCACCATTTCCTCCCTTAGTTCTAATCATCAGCTGAAGAAGAATTGGGGCTAAATTTATTATAACTACACCCACCAGAGAATTCTCTCCTCTGATTCATGAGAGATGCCTGAACTCATTCCACTCCTCATGCAAACCTAAGTGCAAAAATAGACCGAAACACACTCCATGGATCTGAGACTTCTGCCCCAGGAGCCTCCTGCTGTGCTAATGAAATCAAGGGGAAATTCACCACTTACTTCAAACAAATCCAAGATCAAGCACAAAATTCTCTAAGATTTCACACTTACATAGAAACTTACAGAAGATCTGAAATTTATTAAAGGTGGAAAAGCAATTAAGTCCTACATTACTGCTGTGAACTTGCATGTATCCCAGATGAGCGGTAAGGAAGCAGAAGGATTTCAAAAGAGTTTTCCAAAAGGAGCTACTAATTCAGTATCCAATTGTGCACAAGATCTTTGGAACAACACAAGCTTGATTTTTAAGAGCACTGGCCCCCACAGATGTTTGTGACCAAGTGGTTCCAAAAAGCAATTCCGAACTCACAAATTTTCTAACAGTGTAGCCTCTACAACTACATATGTCAACCCAGAAGAAAAGTCAATGGTCACATTTGGAAATGCAATTGTTTACAACTTCACCAAATCATGCACAAAAATATTTATGGCAGGCAGCAGATGTGGCAGTTACTACGCTCTCTGTTGAGTTCATTTTTCCTTCTGCCACAATAGAATTTGTTACTTTGCATTTGAGTTGCATTATACCAAACTCAGGACTGCCTGGCTTTATGGTTTTTTTCTCCCCTAAAGTCCGTCTCTGTTCTTTAACCAACCTTCATGGCACTGCAATGATTTGGGGCCATTCTGTACATTCTTGTGCTGATAAGATTCACAGTTCATCATCTTATGAAATAACATTTGATACCCACTTTTACAAGCCTGAAATAGGACATTTAATAGTAGATTAAATCTGTCCTGTTTTGCATCATACCTATCATTAACTATTAACCCAAATGATTTAGTCAAATAGTGGAAGAACCATGGAAAATTATAGACTCAAGAAAGGAGCTTGGTAAAGTAGATCATGATCCAATTCCTTCAACCAAGATAAAAACTTGTCACATCATCCCTGCAGAATTTGCTTCCTTAATCACTGGGACTAGACAAGAATTAAGGCAGAAATCATGGCTAAAGTGTAAGAAATTATCTTTAGGGCTGCTCTCAGTTCATTCTCCTCCCACTGTCTTTGTGCTTGGGATTGCCTCGACCCAGGTGCAGGACCTTACACTTGGCCTTGTTGAACTTCATGAGGTTGGCATGGCCCTCCCCCCCAAGCCTGTCCAGGTCCCTCTGGATGGCATCCCTTCCCTCCAGCGTGTCCACCACACCACACAGCTTGGTGTCATCGGCAAACTCGCTGAGGGTGTTTCTTTATAAAACACTGTATTCTTTTTTTTTTAACTAAGCAGCATCATGTTTAGCAGATGGTGAGTGGGTGGTCAGGTCATTGTGTGAAGAACAGGTTTCCAGCAGCAAACAAAATCTTGCTGCTGATAAATAACTATCACCTGAAGTCATCAAAAATCTCATGGAAATTTCTGCTTTATGTAAAACTAATGGCAAGTTCCAGGTTTTTGCTTGCTTTTTTGAATTTCTTAGATATATCTCCTAGACAACACTCCCAACAAGACAAGAAATATCCTGCCTCAGAAAAGTGAAGCAGGGTTTCTTTTTATTGAAGCCATGCATACTGTTTGCTTTGATAACCATCTCTCAGTTACAACACCACCAGGAGTTTTAACCTCACCTAACCAAAGCTCTTCCACCCCTCAAACACACAAAACACCAGTGCTTTGCTAGTTCGGCACAAGTTGCCTGTTCATAGGTTGAGTAGCCTGAGATGATCGTTAGCAGCATGCTCCCGCCCCAGGGTATCATCCTGCCTTCAGCAGACACAGTTACTGGGGGGGGCTGCAGCCTTTCCAAAACAAAGGCTTGGAACAGCTTAAAGCTGGAATCTCCAGGTGAGAGAGAAAAGGGGGAGGTGGGAAATCAATCAACTTTTTTTTTTTTTTAACCACCTCAGGAAGAATTACACTAATCACCACATAAATCAAATTTCAAATAAGAAATGTAACACTGTAGGAATTAATAGGAACCCTAGGTGCATGTGCATATTTGGCATCTTCTGTTTGTTATAGAGGAAAAAAGAATGATAGTATTTCGGACTGTACAGAGGAGTGCATACTCTAGCGGCCAGATTTTCATAGAATCATTAAGGTTGGAAAAGACCTCAAGGATCATCAAGTCCAACTGTCAACCCAACACCACCCAACCCACTAAACCATGTCCCGAAGCACCACATCTACACGTTTCTTGAACCCCTCCAGGGATGGTGATTCCACCACTTCCCTGGGTAGCCTGTTCCAATGCCTGATCACTCTTTCAGTGAAGAAATTTTTCTAATATCCAGCCTAAACCTTCCCTGGTGCAACTTGAGGCCATTTCCTCTTGTCCTATCACTTGTTACTTTAGAGAAGAGGCCAGCACCCACCTCACTGCACCCTCCTTTCAGGTAGTTGTAGAGAGTGATAAGGTCTCCTCTCAGCCTCCTCTTCTCTAGACTACACAACCCCAGCTCCCTCAGCCGCTCCTCATAAGACCTCTTCTCTAGACTAAACAACCCCAGCTCCCTCAGCTGCTCCTCGTCAGACCTGTGCTCCAGACCCTTCACCAGCTTCATTGCCCTTCTCTGGACCTGCTCCAGCACCTCAATGTCCTTCTTGTGGTGAGGGGCCCAAAACTGAATTTTGAACAACTACTATCTGGTAATCTGAAAGAAACACAACCATATTGGGATAAATGGACAAAAAATTCCATGTCACAATCTTAAATTAAGCCATATGCATTGGAATAACATTTGAATATGATTAAGTACAGACAAAGGGTGGAAAGATAATTTATTTCAGCTCAAAAATATCATTAGGTCTACTACAGTTAGAAGACACAGATATCATCTACTAGGAAAAAATGTGCATAATGTAGCAGCTATATATTTTGAAGGCATACCTTCCTATGCCATTTTATGCAACTACAGAACCAAACTAACACTTCTGAAACACATACACTCCACTAAAAGTATACAAAGAACAGGAGAAGCAAATTTCAAAAAACCAGGGTGAAGCAGCTTAGTATGTCTGTTAGCTTGAAAGCCTCAGCTCAGAGGAAGAAATATGATCAGCTTTCACTCCAAGAGATATCCATAATGCCTCAGTGCAAGAAAAACTGGGGCAGTTCAGACTCAGCAGAAATAACAGCCAACTGCACATTAATTCAAGAGGTGAGAACACTAGATTTCAGTTAAAGTATTTTTGCTGCAGGGTAGGGAGAAGGATGTGTTTAAGACTGTAAGCAGAGAGCACCACTTTCTCATTGCGTAGAGTCAATTGTGCTTATACTCATCAGGAATGTGAGAAATACTGAAGGACTCAGTCTTTTTGCCTTCTGTTCAGAGATAATCCTAGATCACTGCTTTGGATCATCTTGTCTGAGTTTGAGACCACAGGACCCATCCAAATTACTTTTTGTTTAAACTCAAATATGCTGTTAGATTCTGCATTTTACAGCTGCCAGCAACTAACATCATCAAAATTTAAGACATATTAATTGGTAATCAAGTATTTTTTGCAGTAGTAACTATAAGTCTCAGCCTAACTATAATTCGTTTTAATATGAATTAGTTGAATACAACACTGCTGATGAATCTTTGAGGTACTTACTAGAGTAAAAGCAAACTTCTACTTTTGCAGAAAACATTTTATTCAAATGATCCCTGCCAAGTTCTGTAACATTTCAGGTCATCTGCCAGCAGGGAGTACAGGCTTGGGGAAAACAAGTCCTGGGGCTGGGGAGGGTCTCTCCCTGGGTAAGCCAGTAGGAACTGAAAAATTACTTAAAAAGCAAGTGCCCTGGATAACAGGGCTGCTCTTCAGCATTGTTAGCTATTTTCTGTATTTATTTGCACCTATAAAAAGTCTGCAAAACAACAGTAAGGGCTGAGGAAAAGATAAGTTATGTTTCTTAATGGAGAGTCTCTCCTCACACAGCACAGAATCTGGACTTGGTATGGTGGGTGTGGACACGGCAGTCCTGGCTGCAGTCCCAGGGCTGATCATCAGATTCCTGGGGAAGTCAACACATTATCAGTAAATCGGACATTCTCCTCATTTCTCCTATTATCTCATGTCTCTAACTAGAAGCCTGTGTCATGGGGTTCCTAAACCTTCTATGATCTACCACAGCACAGGCATACATACACCTTCCATTCTCTACATAGTTATATTCTTTCAGTGGAGTCATCTCTTTACAGCAGGTAAAGACAAGGTATGACATGTTATCGCTACTTGCCTACCAGTCAATAACAAGCAGTCAATACAGCATGTTCTTCCCAAAATGCTGAAGCACTTTGTTACACCTGTATGCTAAACTTTCTATTTTCAGTGCCGAATTGGGATATGAACTTCAGGTCTACTGAATAATGGGATCCCTGGCATATATCCCTGAAATCGCTCTTGCATTGATTTCTCAGCATAGCAAATATCTTTCAGTTTGAGAAAGTCCCAGCAGATAAGAAAGACTCCCCACTTCTGCCAGCACCGGAATTTGTACTTTGAAAATAACATATGAAAATGCATTAGGGCAAGTTTCCACTGATTCTCTCACTCAAGAAGTAAAGCCTGAAGCATGCATTGCAATCAGCCTTGTCCTTTCAGTCTTCCTGCAAAGATTTACTGAATTATTTTTTCATTCTGTCCTACTGTTGTCAATACCATCACAGAATTCAGAAGAGTGCATGTGACATATCAAACTCTTTCCAGACTGGGATTACATGTCGTTAAAAATCTTATGTTTTTCACTACAGGAAATACATCACGTTCCAGTTGTGCTCAATTAAATGCTACATAAACATACAGAAGATTGATGGAGATCCAGCACCAAAGTCCAAAAGAACAAATAAATTATCTCTATACTTGGATGGAAAAACACTGGAGAGGAGATGTGGGCTGTCATTCTTGGTTGATCTCAGATATCTGATACTCCAGTGTTATACCCTTACCAAATAAACATAGTTTAGGACACTTACCCACGTAGAGTATTAACCTCATCTCACTTTTTCTGAACAGGAAAATCAAGTGTTCTTCAACTCAGAAGAAAGCTTTTGCCCCCGTCATTTCCTATTTAGCAAAGATCATGCCATGGTCAAAACCAACTTCCCACTAGCTTTGCTGCCTTGAGACATCTTCAGGCTTCTCACTACTTCAAATACTAGGTTCACAGAATCATGTAGAGCTAAAAAGTCAACAAAGTTAATACTGTAGAACTGACTACCAGCTGAACTGAGGAGTTAACTCTGATTAAGAGCAATATGGAACAATATAAATTAATCCAAATAATCTGGTATAATTCCAGACTGTATACCTGTATTTGTGCAAGGGGAAGTAACTAAGCTCTCTACATTCCCCTGTACTCAATTACCTACAGAGTCTTGGGTTTCACATTTTCCCCTAGCCAGCTGGCAAAAATCTCCCTCTCATTTGCAAACTCAGCTAGTACTGATGCATTTCAGCTCACTTTCTGCCACATGTTTCAGTTTCACAAATTTAGTCTTCTATTCACAGGGGCCAAGCGTGGGGTTTGCTATTCTTAGCACTTCTGCCTGATGAAAAGCTTGTTTTCTGTTGGGTTGCAGCAGAAAGATTCAAAAGCTCCCAGACTGCCAGATGACATGTTTGCAGCATGCACTCCTCTGATGGCTTTTAGCTTTCTATAGCTCAAAAGCAGCGCTCAGGCTGTGAGTGCACATGCTGTATTGACCCAGGGCTTCTCATATGCACTGAAATGTGCTCTTTCTTCTCCTCGGCAACAATAAATCTAATAAAAAAGACACAGCATCTTATAAAGAGTGTTATATTTTTGCAGAACTCCCCAAGGGCCAGCAAATTTTGACCCAGCAAGCTGACATCTCCAGGCATATCAAATTTTAAAATAAAATATCCGGCACCTCTATCAAAATATATATTACTTGCTTACACAAACCACATGTCACCTCAGCCATTTCAGAGTGCTCTGAACCTAAAGTCCATCCAAATGAGAATGTAGATGTTCTGAAGCAGTCAGTGGCAGGGTGGCAAGGGACAACTTTAAATAAGGTTGCACTGTGGAAACAACAGGAAAACAGAATGAATGTACGTTTTAAAGCAGACCCAACTGCTGTATTTGTTCTCTATTTGCACAAAATTGTGTACACAAATAAGAAATTAATTTCCAAACAGAAAATATTTAGGGGGATATGACAAAATTTAAAGTAGTATAAAAGAGCAGGGATCGATTATTCACTGTCTTTCCCAGTGCAAGAGAAGGGTGCGAAATGAAGCTACATGTTACAAGTTAAAATAACCAAACAAGGGGAATATTCAGACAACATGCCATTGATCTTAGGATAAAAATTACATTAGCCCAATTTATCTGAACCATTCATTTTTAGGCTTTTATCTAATTGTACTAGTGGAAGACCATTAAGTTAATTAGGTCTAGAAGACCAAGAGAACTTAACTTCCAGATGAATCTGATTAATACACATCAAAATATTTTGGGGGATCAGCCTTTCATTCATGGAGATGGTTCTCCCTGGCCAGTGCAGGATCTTTGAGCCAGTGCTAGTTATTTTGTCAGCTTCTAGGAGTTTCTAAAGCAGTAAGTTTCCCAGCTTCCTCATCATGTTTGCTTTGATTAGTTAGACCTGAAATTTAGGAACACAGCCCAGAATCTCTCCCTCCATCCCATGCCTCAGAGGTCCGATACCTTCCTGTTCTGTGGCATTATGCCCCCTTTTAAAACAACTGAAAACAGCACAGAGCTGCCAAGTTGCCTTCTCACATTACAAATTCAGCTCCAAATTTCTGTCCTCCATCCTATCCAGCTCTTAGCATTACTGACTGTAGGTTTCCCTCCTCTCCTTCCTCCTGCTGTTGAAAGTATGTTTCAGATTATTTTGCCTACAAAGGGGCTAGCTGTAGAATACAAATGAGAACTTTCATTACAAATTTCTGAATACTGGAGACATTTCTAAACAACATGGTAGAAAAGTACATTTGGAATAAGAAAGGTGGCTTCTATTTCACTTCAGATTACCATTTGCAAGTTCAGGTTTGTTTTACACCTCACTTTACCAACATACTCTGCAGTTGCTGAACACACCCATGCAATTGTTTCACTGTAGAATCTAAAAAAACAGCTGTACACAAAGACCCAGGTGTCAAGACATATTTAGAAGGACAGCAACTATTGGAATTGATGGAGTCGCATACTTAAATACTGCAATGAAACTGAGGTCAAATTTTAGACACGCATTACTACAATGGAGAAGCTAAAACCACTCAAGTGAAAAGTTTTCCATGGCCTTGGCTCCATTGCCACAGTGCTGTGACCCTTTGGATGTTGTCAATGCTTGAGAATGTCAGGATAAGACTCATTACAGAGCAATCTGCATGAAACTCAGTGACCTGTGACACCAAATGGATCAGACTAGACAATCTGATTATGTCTCCTGTGAACCTCCTAAGAGAGATGGATTAGATCCTCCAATGAAAAAGACTTGACGGGCCCCCCCACGGCTCTAAGACCAGAGGTCTCACCATCAGCGCTTCCCAGACAGGACTGAAAGGCAACTTCTTTCAGTTGTCCCTGAAAGTTGCCAATATTATTTTTTTCTTGAACAATAAGGACCAGAATGAAGCCTGGAATATTCTTTATAATTCTGCTGGAATCAAGGAGTGGAGAAGGGGAGAAGCTGGGAATTTTTGTTACTTGGAATGTAGGCACGAGTCAAAGGTGGGACCTTGAATTCAAGGCAGCCTGTAAAAGCAGGGGTTCTCACAGCTCACGCTATTCAGGTTTGTGACCTAATTCTGCACAGCCAGGAACAAGATAAACGCACATTTTGCTTCTCAATTAATAGACTGTGCTAGTGACCCTTGGTTCTCCCATCATTAAGTTCTATCCATCACAAACAGAGGTTTCTACACACAGCCCTGTTTTTATTGGAGGCAATATAAAAGAGTGTCCTGGCAAACTGAAATGGTGGAACAACATTTGCTACATTTGGCAAACAGGAAAAGTGTGACTACACAGGTATTTTAAATAGGTTCAAAGCAGAAAGAGATAGGCCAGTGCGCAAAAATGTTCAAAGGACAATGAAGTATGAAAGATCCAAGGAGCAGCTGTTGTGAACTGCAACCACCACCTAGTTTCAAAACTCTCTCATGAAAGAATTGCCTGAATTTTCTAGTATTCCCTAAACATTAAAGCTCAGCAAAACAAAATAATCTGTATTTCTACGAGACAGAGCAATTGCCCTGTTTCAGTTAGATTCGCTCCTTTTGAGAAAAAAAAACACAGAAAAGGAAGCTGGTGGAACCAGACTATTTCACAAGTACAAATCCAACCCTGCACACCCCAGGTACCTGCAGAGGACAGACGACCTTCACTGGGCAGTGGGCCTCAGAAAAAGCAGTCACTACTCCAGCCAGAGAACAACTGCTGCTAGATAAAATTAAAGCTTACAGTGCTTCACAAGGAAATCCACATTAAAGGGTTGCTGCACAGACAGTATGCCTACTACAGCCTTCTTCCAACAGATTGTAACTGTGCACACCAGCCACAACTGGGGAGCCACCCAGGAATCTGCTCCTGCAAGCAAGCTGGGTTGATTCCCCCACTTTTAATGGAGCAGTTCAGAGCTAACAGTTCACCTTGTCTGGAAACAACTCGACTGAAAGCAGTCAAGAATAGTTTCACAGACCATACCTGATTGGGTCCCTCAGATCTCATTTTTGGCTGCTTACAAGGAGTGGTGGTCAACACACCAGTTTCTTCCCTAGGGCAGATCTAAGGTTAGCTATCGAGGTAACAGTGCAAACACAAACAGAATGAGGCACCACAGTTCCATAGCAGGGACAAAGTGCAACATTTTTTTCTCTGTGACCAAGCTACACATACATAAACAGCCTTTTGCTTTTGGGAGCAAAAGAGAAACAGGAAAACTGTTCTAACTAGATGATAAGGCAAGCCAGGTGGCTGTGCCTGTGCTGGTACACTGTGCCAAGGGCTGTTAGGTGCCAGGCCTCTGAACACAGATGGAGCAACCCAAAACTGCTCTGACTTACTGCTACTTGAAGTCCTCATCTCCCCACCTTCCTGAGATTGTTGTTCTAAGCAATGCTCCTACCCACCCCCAACTCCTGAACATCCCCAGGTACCCGATGCTAGGAGCAGCTCTGTGTGTGTTCCACATCAGCTGTGGTGCAACTGACTGGAAGAGCTGGCAACCAGGCCCAGTGGTCCACATCCAAACCAAAGTTCAACTTATGGCTTGGAATCTTTGCCTTTTCAAGTATTGTTCTGTATCACTGTGTGCCAGGAAAACAAGCAAGCAAATGGAGCAAGGCAAACAGTGGAGGCGCCCGTTACAAGTCTATTTCTGATATTCTTCACGTGCTTAGTGATGTGATCCATCACAGCCAGATGTTAGAGATTTAAATTGAACAAATTAAGAGCCTGCTTCTTGCCCTAGGCATATTTTGCTTTGTAGTGCATCTCATTAGTGTGGTTTCCTTTAATGGCTCATTTAGTTTTTGGATTGGAAATTAGAAATTAAGCAAGAGCTAATTTAATCAAACATTTTTGTACAGCCACTTGCTGGCACCTCAGAACTTAGGGGGCTTGCGAAAGGAAGGGAAATAAGGGCTTTCTGTTTAATCAACCTCACCACAAGCTTTTTGATGCTAAAATGTTTAGGTTCTAAATACAGCAAAGGGAATATTTATTTTCTTAAGAAATACTTCCATGAGAATTTAGAGGTCTGAAGTTGATATGCCTACCCTCAGTGGCCAATTTTAATTGGCAATATCCCTTTAAAAACAAAGAGCCCTAGCTCCAAAGAGGTGCTTCAAATGAGAAAACAAATTTGGTTTTGAGAAGTTCAGATGCCTGGAACCTGACATCTTCAAAGCAGAAAGAGCTTTCCCCAAGAGAATAAGCTTCCAAAGAAATTGAAGGAAAGGCCAACAGAGTGTGGGGAGGGAATTTTAAGTACTGAACAGAAAGATTCCAAGGTCTGTCTACATGAGAGAATCAAGTCTTAAGACTATAAAACAATAGTGTCATATAAAAATATATTTTTTTTTTCCTGTGAAGTTAATCGGCCTGAAATTGCAGATGCAGAAAATGCTAAGGGTTTGAGTTAAGCAATGAATCAAAGCTCTCGCCTTTCTGGCCTCGTTAAGTATCAGACAGACACTCGCAATTACATTCTAGATACTTTACTGCTTTCCATTAACGACACATGATCCTACATCCCAAAGATGCTCCATGGGACTCCAGTGTTTAAAGATGCTGAACTTTTCTCCATATGCTGCCATTGCAGAAACATTGGTCTCTTCAGCAGTTTAAGTGCGCCAAGGAGCATCTTTAGAGCTAGGAACCAAACAATGACCCTCTTAAATACAAGTTACACAAGTTGTTCCAAGTTCATTGTACTCTTCAGTCAATTCCACACCACCTTGGAAATCCAGTTCAGGGCTGACGCTCTGAAGAATGAATTAAAACAGCTGACTGCACAGAATGCTGATGTTTTCCCATCCACAAATCCCTTAGATGAGTAAAATTGCTTCAACTCCTCCCTGTAGGTGGTCATATGGCAACAAATGTTTTCACAGTGGTGCTAAGTTCTGGAGTATCTCACTGCACAGAGGATGTTGCTCATTTGGGTGAGCATGACAACATTTTCAATCTGCAGTAATTTATCCAAACCAGGAAACTACTTATAAGTGGTCACAGCTATCCTCCCCTACCTCACAAATCTATCTTGGTGAAAAGCAATTACTCACTTCAGCAGAAAACTCCTTCAGAGACATTCCTGCAACTGAAATCCTACTTGAACAATCTCCCACTTCAAGAAATGCTCCAACACTTGTCAGATTTTAGGTCACATAGAGGAACAGAAAAGATGAAGTCAAAAGCCTTTAACTGTTGACCACCTTTAACAAAGAGGCACTAGGGATAGAAGAAGGGACTGACTTACAAAAGTATCTACCTGCTCTCAGTGTAGTATTGATGAAACATCCTCCCACACCTCCCATTCCTACAGGTACCATGGATTACTCTCAGCAATAGGCTGAAAGGATGCTATCGCATTTCACAGCTGGGAATTATGCCTGAGCTGCCAAAGGGTCTCCTCTCTTAGAAAACAAACTGTGCAGTGAACCCTGAGCCGGCATGAAACTGCATAACTTCACTAAGAGGGGAGCTTCAGCTGAGGAGCCAGGCCTGTTAACGTGCCACTTTCACCCTCACATACTGAACGCAGGAACTGATCTGCAGCAGAAATTCATTCTTGAAATTTTTAAGGGATAGCTCTTTGAAGCCAAATTTGGTTAGTGAGGGCAGCCCTGCAAGGTTCTCCCAGAACTCCGTTTTAAGCTGCAGAGAGGCATTTCCATGCAGGATCTGGGAGGGTCAAGACGCACAGACAGTACTGAAAGAAAGAGAAAGTTTACCCCACTTTTTATACAAATTTTCTCTGCGATGCTCAAAGGCAAATAAGACAAGTTGAGCTTGCCAAGATTCTTTTCCATATTATATTTGCTTTAAAATCCATAACTTAAATTATTAATATATTTGGACAACACAAAATTTGGGGAAAAATACAGTTCAAAAATTGATATTCTTTATTTTCTAATTTTTTTTTTATATTTTTAAGCTGTGAACAGCTTTCAGAAAATTAAGAGGAAATTGTTTAATTTAAAAATATTTCTTTAAGGTCAAAACATTTTGGATTAACTAGAATGGACTATTCATCACTTTCATAGCCAAAAAAATCACTTGCTATTTCAACAGCACTAAATAATGTGGATTAAAAACACAGATCATGTACAGTGCTTTATAATTTTTGGAAACATGTTTCAAGAAAAGCTGTAGCAGAGCTACCTGCAAGTAAAGCCATAAATAGAACTGGCAACCTGTCCGTCACCGCTGTCACCGACTGGGAGGCTGCTTTTGCAGGTGCCTATGAATAACACTTTGTCACAGGTCTTGAGCAGGGGAAGTCACTGCACTCAAGCAACCTCGGAGGAAGAGGAACTTTCTGGACATTTTGTGCAACAAGTTTCCCATCACAGAATTTTTTTTTTTTTTCCCTCCCTGGTGCCTCCAACAGCAGTACCCCATTCAGGCACTGACAGACTATTTCAAAAGGCTCAAGGCAAATAGGTGATGGAAATAGAGTCAGAGTTGATTCAAAAAG
Organism: Pterocles gutturalis; assembly: GCF_000699245.1. Classification (NCBI taxonomy): domain Eukaryota; kingdom Metazoa; phylum Chordata; class Aves; order Pterocliformes; family Pteroclidae; genus Pterocles; species Pterocles gutturalis. The sequence goes on from NW_010143233.1 coordinate 49,693, forward strand.
AGTCTTGTGGGTTTTGTGGTTTGGAAAAGCATTTTAGAGGTTTCAGGCAGAGAGCCCATTGACTGAAACTTTCAGGTTAAACTCCATAAATCCAGATCTTGTTCTGGACACACAAATCCTCTTTAAAACATATTCTTGTGACTGGAATAGTCTTTAGATGTAAGCACTGCATTCCCCAAAGGCTGTTTGATTTACTATGACTGTATCAGCTGCACAAAAAACTTCTCCCCCTAAAACTTTTTGTGATGTTCAAGTTTAAGGCATTCCTCTACTCAAGGTAGATACCCGAGGAAAAAAATATTTAGGTCAAATTATTCACAAGTTTGAATCAAATTTATGTTCGCTGTGGGAACTATGCAAAGTTCGCATTAACAGGAATGTGAGCTATGGGGAATAGCACATCACACTGAAAATCTAGCCACTACTGTATCAGCAGAGATGCTGGAAAATACAGATGTGCACAACATCCCAGTTTGAGCCAAAACCTAAAACCTGCCAGTTGCAAAGTAATTCCACAGAGGCAGTACAAACAGCAGCAGCGAACAGCATGGCTGTTCCAGATCCAGGGTCGGGCTCCCATGCTACGGTTCAAAGCTAGGGACACACAGTTTCTGCATTATTCTCCCTGCATGTTTAAGGCTTTTTCATTAATATTTTTGTTGCCAGTAATGTCACGTAACTTTGAATGTTTCCTTCCAGCCTCTAGCATATTGCACAGACCAGAAACATATTAATGCCAACAGCTGGTAATCTGACTTTCATTTATACTGGTGAAAAATAGGGGAGAAGTTTGAGTGTGGAACAGGTACAACTAAGCAGAATTACAGCCAGTGTCTCTGGCGCCTGACTCCTCCAGAGTACTGCCATGTGTGGTGAATTGTTTTGCTATAAATTTGACACAATATTATGTGAAGATAAGTTTCTAGAATAACAGTATGTTAAAAGAGTTTAACCCCTGCTTTTTGAAAGTGTTTTTAATGGATTTTGGTCCATACATTAAAAATCTGCGTTTACACATGGACCTATTTAACACTCTTAAACAAGCTTTTAATGTTAATTCCATTGAACAGATGGGGGGCAACAACTCCATATACCAAGAATATGGACCTATAAACAGTAAGCAGCTGAGTTTAGTTTTTAGAAAGATCACTTTTGTTTTTTGCTCACAGATTGCTCTAACAAAATATCTCTGGTCAATTCACAGTCTGACTTCTAAAGCCAGTTACACTACAGTTCAGACTTAATCAGGCAGGCAGCACCACTGTCCCTGTAGTTCTTCTAACTCATAATCAAAACCATTCCACAGTTCTTCATTTAGACACAGAAGAGAAACATCAGATTTCTACAAAACCAGAGAAACCTCAGCAGCTGTTAGTTTCTAGATTAGTAAAATGTAATTGGAAGGTAGGAGCTGATCCCAGCTCATCAGCAGGACCTGCACAAACTCTGTGGATGACTGCCTGCCATGCTCCTCAGTGCAAACCTTCCATTAAAGAAACACTTTCTGAAGGCCAGAGATAACAGAGGTCACTAGCATTAGGATCAAGGTTCCAGATAATCTTCACATTAAAGGCCTTCAGGTGCAATGAAGCCCAGCTGGCACACATCTAAGTGATAATCTAACCATAATCCACAGACTGGCAAACTGAATACTGAATTAATTGTAACAGAGGGACTACATGAAAGAACCAAGATTACTGAACTCCTAATTACTGAATTTGATTACCCTGGCACCGGGGTAGCTGTTCACTTAATCTTATCACCTTCCATCCTGCTTTGGACAGACAGTTTTGTTGAACCGATGCTGTATCTCAAATTAAGCCTCTGCAGCGTGCAGCAGCAACCTTGGCTGAAAAGCCTGAACAACGGACAGCTAGGTAAGCTATCCAAATCTTTTGGTTCTTCAAAAGACCAATTTCCCAGAACCGGGTGCCTCACACATATGCCACCGTGCTTCACTAAATGCTGCATAGTGAAAGAACAGCCCCATTCTTCCAGGGCTTTGGATTTTTAATTACTAGTTCCATCTTAAACAGATAGCACTAAGAATAAGCAAAAGTAGCAGTTCATACAAAAATCTAGAAAGATTCAGATTTGATTAACATCAGTTTTAGATTTTTCACAGCTGGTTTGCCCAGGCCTAATACTAAGTTACTCCATCACAAAATTACTCAGTTTTCTGCCAGTGCAATTCTCCGCATCTCCATTTCTTCTTCATGCGTTCCAGGCACTGAGAGAAGCACTGTGTTAAAAAATGGTCCAAAAATAAAGAAGAACCATGTTCTGCTCAGTTTTCTAAGTTAAGTTGTTGCAAAGAAGCTTAATATACTTAAAATAAAACCACATTTGATCCATACGTGTAACACAGAACTATGTAAACAAAAACTTGTCACATGTTAGTGATCTTCCCTCCTCCCACTGAAATGGAAGTCAAGCCCTCAATTTAAAATTCCTCATTGCACACCGTATTGGGAACCACTGTTCTGCTCACACCCTCCTCTTCCAATGGGGCTTTTTTAATACACCAAATTCACTCCCCAAAACACAGCAACATACCACACTCTGTCCATGTCCCTTGGGCAACAGCATCATGCAAACATCACCAGCTGAACTCAAGGAACCTGGTCATTTCCTTCAAGTGCAACAGGAACATTTCATTAAACAAAAGGAGAAATTTGCCTCAATTTGATACCCAAGCAGCAATTCTTTTTCAAGAAACATTGATGAGCACTTCATTAGCAACACCTCTTCATTTGAGGCACAAGGTGAGCAACACTCAAATGCTACCTTGCTACACCATTTCAACTGAGCATTCTTCCCTTATTGCCATCGCGGTTCCCGCTGATTTAAAGCACTTGCTTCTTCACAGGCGATATGAAACACTGTCACAGAAAGTGCACTGGAAGAGCTGGGGGACAAAAAAGGGACTTCACAATCAGGTCTCAAGTATGATGAAAAGTCCTACATTGAAACACTAGAGATTAGGACTATGATTTTGGTGGAGCTGCACTTACACTTTTTTTTCCCCTTCAGAGTACTGTGAAGTACGGTGTTCATATTCTGGTCAACTCAAGGGATCCTCCCTGCAATTTTATCAGCAAATTAGTAACTGTGTTGATATTAGGACATACTTTTATTTTGTTAACCAAGAGAGATCTTTTTTTTCCCCACTTGTATTTTTTTTTTCTGCTTTGAACAGCATCACTTGTACTTGGAAGTGAAAGTCTGAAAGTTTTAGGCTGAAATTGCCCATTTTCAAAATTTAATTCAAGGTAGAATCTGGAGAGTGCACTAAGTGCCATACAAAAGTACAGTTAGAAAGTCCCCTTTTCAAAAGTTCACTATCTTAAAAAAAGACAAAGGAGATACAGTTTCTCAGAAAGCTACAATTATTCTTTTCACAGGCAAGGAACATGAGCGTGAAGAAAGCAGGATTTGTCCGAGGCTATGAGAGGTTTTAGAACAGATCCAAGGAAACGAATAAAATCTCCTGAGACCTAATTCACCGCTGAATTCTCAGGAAACATGTTGGTGATATAGGCAAATACATATTTTTAAAAACACTTCAAAAGATTTTTAGGGACTACTCCCTGGAAACAAAAAAACCACAGTGAAGATGCTTACTGGCATGCTCCCTGCCTTTTCCCTGCCCTGTTGCTCAAATTCTGGAATTATCTGATTTAAGCATTGCTCGTTATTTAAAAAGAAATAAAACTTTGGCACAGTAAGTATTCTCAGAAGGAATTTCACATACTTTCAACTAGATCAGTTTGCAAAATCCCCAAGGACATAAAGATGGAAATAAAATGCACTTGAAAATAAGCAAACAAAAAAATATACTGTAAAATGAGCATGGCCTTTGCAATGATTGTGCTCATAAAATACACCACATGTATTCCAAACTCTGTTGAGTACAACAAAAGGTTATGTGGGTGCAACAGCCCACTTTCACTGACCTACAGGCTCAAGGCATCACCTATACAAGTGCTACTAAGAATCTGCACAAGCCTTAAGAAATGGCAAGGAAGAACAAAATCCTGCCTCAGTCTGTACCATGCTGGGCAGTACCAACCTGAAAGCTAGTTAGACCCAAGATGTGCACCATGAGCACTACATGGGAAGCAGTTCACTGCTTAAGGCTGGTGTAACAAGCCAGGAATATCAGGACTGGAAAGAAAATCAGCCAGGCTGCAGAAAGGTATTCTTTCAGGCTTCTCTGACCTATCTGGAAGAATTCACCTTTCCTGCACTAGGCGACTTAAATGTAACATGTAACTTATACAGAGCAATGCCCTTTACCACAGGACTTTCCAAACATTAGAAGTGTCAGTGTTTAAAACTATATATTCCAGAAACAGCATAAGGCATAAGCAGCCCAGTTTTCTGTTGCCCTGCACCTCCAGCAGCTGTTAAGCCAGGACAAAATAGAAGTATCGAAGCTAACTTCATATATGTTATGAACGAAAATTGAGTCCAGTAAGGACTGTAGGGCAGTAATGACTGGTCTGAACAACACATTGTGTTGTGCTCCATGCTCATTTTGTCCCCATTTGTCATTTAAAAGCTCACATAACCAGTGATAGTAACACAGTTCTCGTTAAACAGGAGCAACTTCCTCTTCAAACCTGAGCAAGAAGAAAATGTCAACAGGCTAGTGAACTAAACAGAGCTGGCAAAGAAACACACCACTCCACACACATGCACTGCCCCTAACCATTGGCTAAAAACAGATTTTAAAATTCAAATTAGATCTCCAGATAGTAACAAATGGTTACAACTAGAAAACCTTGCAGCCCAGTACTTTAATTTGAAGATGACATAGTTTAATGTTGGTGCTATAAAGCATCAGTGCTGTTTTTAACTTGCCGTGCTGCTTTCCTATCAGATTTACTGCAATGGAATTGAACCCGGGTTATAAAGAACATGAGTAGTTAACAAAATTCTATTTGACTCTGGAAATAGTTTCAGAATGGACAATGAAACCCATTTTTCCAGCAACTTACATACTCTCAGCAGCCAGTGTTGTAATTTGTTGCGACGTCTACCACACATTAAATATCACGGCTATCGGCTTCTAGCTTTTTAATGGTGTGATGCCAACCACAAGAGGTCTTTAATACAGCAAAGCATAAAAAGACCAGAAAAGAGAACATTTTTCATTTTCATTTTTCAAAAGTGAAAAATCCTCATCTTGAGATGAAAGGCACCACTAAGAGGACTTTTATATTAATTGATATGCAATTCAAACATTCCTACAGGAAAACGCTAATCTCAGAGTGACATTAATACAAGCGTGACTTAATGACACCAAGTAGGACTGCATACAGATCAAACAAGACTTGACAGAAGCCTTATTCTGTGGCTTGGGCACAGAGATGCAACAGAAACAGCTAACACTTGGTTTGGTTGGTTGTTTTTTGTTGTTTTGTTTTTTTCTTATTTTTTGTTTGGGTTTTTCTGTTTTTTTTTTCCCCATCTCGAAGGAGCATTTGGTTCTTCCCTGACATAATCTCTGCTCTCCTAGCAAGGGGTTATACTTCTCTTACAGTACTCTCTCTCACCTGGAGTAAAGTCCAGATACACTGTGAATTTCTGCACAGTATCCAGAGCAGACAGCTCCCGATGTCAGTTGTCATGTCTCCATACTGTGACAATGCAAAATAGGAAGAACTATTCCAAAAGAGAAACACAAAGATTGGTAATATGAGGAAATTACATATACACACACACACATATAGTACATGTATACGTGCGTGTATATAATATTACAGAAGCAGAAGGAGCCCACATTCTTCCTGGTTCCAAGCCTGAAGCTCTCATCAGCAACAGACGAAGTTGAAAAGGAGAGACCACAAGAGGGAATGCCAGACTGAATTGAGGGGGACACTCATGCCATGCATTGGTGCCACACCAGAGGGTCACACTCTAAGTCTACAGACTGGCAAAGACATTCGAGGTCAACTGTAAGGGGAAAGGTTTTAATTGTAACAGACAAGCTGTTATAATCAAGCCCATCTGCTGGAGCAGATACTGCTTTAGAAATATTTACCACATACACTTCATTGCCCAGGTAGGAAACTGAGTTAGACTTTTGTAACAATTTAAGTTTATTCTAAACTCCAAGTCACACCAGATTAACAGATCAGAATCTGTCCTTTCATGACTGACACATGCCGCAGTTTGTTCAGTGCCTTGCCTGACACAGGACTTCTGACAGCACACCACCTTCCATCTTCTGTTGTGCTCTCCAGCTGAAGGATGGATCATACAGAAGTCCCTCAGCTGGAATTTACTCAGTTGGTCAGGTGGCCTACACCAAGCCATTTCTGCCTGCTGATGGAGAACACCACCAAATGCTAGTATTTTCCAGCTGGGTTTGAAGGTTACCTGTTGTTAAGCACTGCCATAGCCAGGCACAACACTGAAAACTGAAACAGCTGTAACCTGTGCAGAATGGAAAGAACCAGAACTCAGCTGTCACTTTCAGGGCTTCAGCTCTCTCAACACATTTCTGGTGTATGACACACACCTCCCCCCCCCCACCTTTGGTTCAGATGTTTAAATTCTTTTAGGTGCAGCAACTTGGATTGCCCTAGAGCTACTTCTGAACCTCATCAGATGTTTGGATGGCGTTCACTATTCAAAGGGCACGTGTTCAGTTCCTGATGCCCAGGGAGAGAACTGTGCCTGGAGAATTTCCATTCCCCAAGTCAGGAGAAAACACACAGTCACAAATATCCTGAGAGAAAAAAGTATTACACAGCACTCCCTGTGTATGTATTCAAGGCTCTGTCTGCTTAGTGTCTCTAGCTATGTATTGCAGAATCTAAATTTATCATCAAAAGCCATAACCTTTAGGTAGAGAAAATCTAAGGATCAAAAGAGCAAAGCAAAGGGATGATAAATTCAATATAATCTTCTGTATAACATCAGACAAATTTTGCTCTGCACCTCCTGCAGCCAGTGGGTTGACTGAAAATGAGGCTTCCAATGCAGACATTAGAGCCACAAAGTAATGAGCAAAGATCAACTCTTGCAAATGTACTTAGTTTCAACTTGGCCATCTTGAGTGTTCAGCACAGGATTTTGTCATGGGTGGAAAAGGCAGGACACCTTGAATCCAGCCGTAAGATTTCCCCATCTAACATCCATGAGCATACACCAGTCATACCCCCAGTTACATACATGCACAACACAAGCAGAAAGTAACACGAGTTAACGTGAAAGTAACACCAGTTAACACGAAAGTGTCTGCCTGCGTGCAGGATGTGCAAAGCTCCCATCCATTCAGTGAAATGTGAGAACAGACAACAGCATCAGTTCATCTGAAACCTTTAATGCCTAAGCGTTAGTAACCTGGCTACCATGATTATTCCTTAAAACTATCCTCCCTGTGATGACTGCTCCATTTTTCAGGGGTCAAAGGCTCCAATTTAACCCAATAGAGAATAGAAGAAAACCAATCTACTAACCTATAGAAAATATAAGTGATAAAACTAATTTGCTGTCCTATTTCAGAATCCCGGAACACTTAGTTCTAAAAATAACTGCACCAATTCAAAATGTCTAATTTACTGTGACATACAAATGCCAGAATCTACTCAGGCTTGGACTCTAGTGTTCTATGGACCACGCAAACAGTGGCCAGAGTATTACAAACTGTCGGCAAAGAGCAAAATGAAGAGGAATCAAGGAACAAGACAAACTATAGCAGCCAGTCTGATGCTTTTCAAAGCAAACTATAAGCCAAAGTGTTGCCAACAAATTCTTTTAAGCATTGAGACAAAGTGTTTCAAGGCCAGAAATCAGAAAGTGGCTAAACGAAGTTGCACATGAATGAGTTACCAGAAAAACTGTTTTGCAGTGAATTTGCAAGGGAGACTTTTGTGAAGTTCATAGCCTTGCAGGAAGATGTGGTAAGGGCTTTGCAATGACTATGTGAGTTGAGTAGTTCACAGTAGTACTGGGGAAACTGAGATGAGGCTTGATTAATTTTATGCATTAACTTTGGTCTTTGCAAGACTCTTCCATTCAGAATATTTGTTCTTGACAATCCCCTCCTGCCATGTGGATAAAGATTTTTGTCAAAGGCTGAGTTTGTTCTGTGAATAGTAATAAAACTCCGTCTGTCTTGTATCTTGTACAATAAAGATATACACTTATACAGTGAAGCATGAGAGAATTTCTATCAGAGACAGGGCCTCATCTCACTAAACACTGCAGAAAATGCTTAAACAGTCCTTCCCTTGCTGCTTCTGTGCTCCATAACTGAATTCCCCTTCCTCCCATTTTACATTCACTGCTCATTTTCTTTCTAAGCTGATCACGCTAATGATGTCTAAAGTCATATCACATTTTTCACCTTTGTCTGTTTGTGTGGGTTTGAAATTGGACAACGAATCTCTCATACATACTTGAAGAATATTTTATTTATCTTATCTTAGTAGCAGGCATCAGGAGTGTGATAAAGTAGTGTCTATCATCAGCACTTTCCTTAATATTTAGATGAGATCATTTTGACTGGCAAGGGAGAAGCAGAACTTCCAGATGAGATCATTAAAAACGATGCTGCTGAATGCCAAGGATATGCATTCTAAACAGGTCTCATTATCACACAGGCTACAGACTATCATGAGCAAATCTAAACTATATACATTGACAACTTCCTTTTAATAACCTAGATACCGATTTGTCCTTTTGCTCGTCCTTTCCTACCAAAGCACTCTATTTTCCAATGAAATCCTACCTGATACTAAAATTCTCCCCATCCCCACCCTCAATCTATTATTACTGTCAGGGACTTTAGCATTCTGAAATGGGTTAGACTGAGTCTCAGAGAATCAGCCTAATACACCGATGTTTAGGTGCATGATAAATATACAAGCATTTCAGTCAGGTTTCACCTCGGCTATACTCTGAAACGTTATTTTCTAGGATAGGTTCTCTACAGGCCTTCTGATCAACAGATTCTCAGAAACACAGAGAAACAACAGAACCAGAGTAAGAGCAAAACAAAACACAGATAGTGTGCAGTCTATAGTGAGTGCAGTTTGTGCGTGTATTCAATACAAACTGCAATACAAAGCTCTGGGAAAACTGATGGTACAGAACAAGGCACTCACAAGGCAAGAAACTAAAAACTAAGGTCAGACTCCACCCGAAGTATGCAAACCATAGCACTCATCATTAGGATTCTCTATCCACATCTGGGTGTCAAGCCACCACTAAACCAAAAGAAGACTTCAGCGAGGTATTGCATTAAGCACACAGTACTGTTGTGTTCGGCTGACTTAAGTTCTATTTGAAGCCTGCATGATTCTTTTGCCCTCTTAAACCCAATGGCGATGGGCACCTGCCATTCTCCCTGAGGCCAGTGATGACCCCTTGCACACACATGTACAAAGCAGCACTGCATCCAGCAGACATCACTTCACATGCTAGCACTGCAGATGAAGTGTGAGCTTATCCAGGATGATGGGGAAGACACATCACATGAGAAAATTTAATATTGTCAGGTACGGCAGGAACCAGGACAGAGATTACAAATGCAGCCTTACCTTTGTCACTTCTCCAGGGCTTCTGACAATCCTTAGAACAGCAGTCTTGGGTGAAAAGTGTAAGTCTTCACCTCTGCAGAAAGAAAAGCATTGATATTTTATTACTGATGTGCTTTGCCACAAAAGGTAAAAGAATGTCATGGTAGATCTAACTGTATTCTGCATGTAATGCAATAGCTGTGCCATTGTACGTTTTATAATTTAAAGAACAGTTTTCAGCACAATTGCACCTCCCCTACTCCACTTTTCTTTGTAAGGAAAGAGCTGCAAACCATGTGCCTGCCCTTACAAAAGTGTAACTGATCACAAATACTGCATTCAGAAAATTTGTTGAAAACCTTTTAAAACACTTCAAAACATAAAGTATGAAGCCACTGAAGTATGACCCTTTGCCTTACTTTGTAGTGGTATTATTGTATCAGAGAAAATGAATTCCTTTCCCATGTATTTATTTAGTAGTACCTTAGCAGATTTTAATTTTGTTGACACCACCAGATCTGCACCTAAAAATGATAAAAGCACATCCATTCTGCTTCTCACGCTAGCTTATTCTAATGCATATGAGGGCAATTACTTCTTGACAACTCTCTGATGAATAACTCTGCTCTTTGCTAAGCTTGTCACATTGATCACCGGCCAGCAATGCAATTAATAAAGTATTGCTGTCCACACAGCACATTAATAACTAGCCTGAACTAGGGGTGGCAAGTCTGATACATGGCGTGGATTTTAATCTTTCATAGCCTGCCAGCTCATAAGATTAAAAGAAACCTCCAAGACAATCTCCACATGCCAACACTGGGTTCCATGACATCCCAGCCAGGGTTACAAACTTGAGACCTAATATTTCATTAATGCAACTCAGTTGGACATTTCAAGCTTCATTTCTAAACACCGCACTGCCTTGTGGCCAAGGCATTATTTATTTATTTCTCCTCCCTATTTATATTACTGAAAGGTAGAATTGATTAAAGTTGTCAGTTCAACCAGAATTCATTAGAAAATAATGGCCATAAATTCAGTGCACTCTGGAGTGTTGCTTAATAATTCCATAACATTTAGAATGGAAACAATCAATCTAGGAAAGGTCCCACCTCCTCAACACAGGAGAGGATGAATTAAAGCTTGGTGATGAGCAGCAAGACTGGAGCTTTTCCCCCGACATTTTACACTAATTTTAATTGCTGCTTTTAGAGTTGTGCCAACAAACAGGCTTCAGGCAGAGTATTTTGTGATTTCTAGGGTATATTATGATCTGTTCTTTTAGTCCTCAGAAGAGAGCAAGTTCATTTGGTAGGACAATATTTTGAAGAACCCAAGCAGCTGCTCTGTCATCCTTGGAAATAACTGTGCTTCCATTTTCCATTATGAGAAATTACCAATTACATCTCAGACCTTGGACCAACACCCACATCAGGTTCTCTCCTACTGTCTGTCCTCAACTTTGTCTAGCTTCCAGCCACTTGAGGCTGACCTTTCCTGGCAGCCACAAGGAAATATGGCACAGTAGAGATTCTCCAAAGATCAAATGATCATCCTTCAATTGCACTAGCTTTATTAAGCAGAGGTAATACAGGGGAGTCAAAACAACAAAAAAGAATGGAGTGGCTCTCTTCCTTGAGAGATATGAAAGGCAGGGAAGATGACTGAAGCCACCTGACTAGTCCTAACTACTAGTTGTCAGCCAAGACTAGTTAAAAGGTATGAATGGGTTCTCCAGGGATTCCTATCTCTGCAAGAGCCCACCATGTGGAAGGGCACCGATTCACATGCTTTCAGGTAGAAAGTAACAGGCTGTCCCACAACAAAGACTATCCGCCTTCAAAGGGCACTTCAAGTCTTTTGCATTTCGTTTGCAACTTTAGAGAATTTGCAACACTGATATCTGGCACAGAACTGTTTTTGTTCTACAGAGAAACACAAATATCTTAACTAGCTATGAGTCAAAGAATTACCAAAGACCACACATAAAAAAAATACTAGTAAGATTCAGAATATCTAATCAATACACTCAGTTGAAGTTCCTCCTTAATTATTTTGCTAATGTGTAAAAATAAAACTTAAAATGAGAACTTCAACTCTAGAGAAAATATGTAACCACTTAAAGACTACAAAAATAAGACATATCAGAAAACATTTTCTTTCACAAAAACATATGTCAAGTATTAGGAAATGTTTGACAGAAATTAGACAGTCTGGTCATTGCCTCAGGGAGAAATGAGGGTAGCATATCACTCAATATGGACTGAGGACTGTCGCCAATCCATTCACTCCATACTTCAGGGGCACATTTTTCAAAGCTGAAGAACAAAAATTAGTGCAATGACAAAGAAGACACACAAGTATAAGGCAAACTCAGACCTCTAAGCAATTACTATAATCCAAAGATTACAGTTCCGTGATCAAAAGAATTAGTTTGTCCAAAAGACAGAAGAAGCACCAAAAAGGGACAAAAGTTTGCGTGTGTGTATGGAAATAAGGTAGGTAAAGCGCTACACTAGAATACTTGCAGCCTACCAAAAACACTTCAAGAAACCAGAGAATCAATACCATGCCTGCAACAGCACACCAAGCACTAGGGAAAAAGCCATTCAGTGGAGGAAAATTACAGCACAAAAGCAGGGGGAGGCACAATAGTATGAGTAATAGGTCACTGACAAGTTCCCAGATGAAAACTCCCGTTTACCTGCCTTCAGTTCAAGAGTGGTGTCTGGGGCTGGCATGCTTCAGTTGGTCACGGCACAGACCCCAAACAATGCTGGCTGGGCTCAAATGTGACACCAAGACAGTATCCTCGTGTGCACTAAAGTGATTCTGCTCTTGCAAGTAAATGAAGACACAGAGAGGATGCCTGAGGCATGATTAAATCCATTGTAGCATTCCACTAATGCAACCATAATGCTCCCAAGAAGTGAGGCAGCCTTCCTGTTTGGCACCGCACTGTATGATGCAACCCATGCATTGCTTAGATCTCTGAACACATCCCAAGTGTTCCCATGAAACCACTCCAATTTGCAAGTGTTTCGTAAGAGCACTAGGTCTGTTTAACACACCACCTCAGGTGAAGTCTGACTCAGGTGAAGTAGGTGACCACTACTGAAGTCTCTGTTCCAGCTGACAAGCACAGTGCCACTGAAATGCCCCCTCCTCAGGCTGTCAAGGCACAGAAAGCCTTAGGATAAAGCTTGCTAGGCAATTCAAGTGCTGCAGTCCTGCCTCAAGGTTACAGCTGACAGCAATCTGCTCAGCTGTAGAGAGATTTGCTGTCTTACTGTGAGCTAAGCCCAGCTCACAGCCCACGAACGTATTATATCCATAGGCAGTTTGCTGAAGATGTTCCTGGCCTCCTAATACCCCTTCAGTCTTCAATACCTTGCCTCACAGTGCCAGGAATGGAAGCTGAGCCACAGGGGTGTCTCGCTATGAGATTTTTAGTTATGCTTGATTTTGTCTTTGGTTTCAAGGGCATGTTTAACACCCTTAGGCTAACACAATGGGATATCTTATTTGTCTACTTACATTACATTAGAATAAAAGTGACCCAGCAAAAGCAATGTGGATTTTGGAAGGTCCTTCACGTTCTGTTTTAACAGAAAAGTTTAATAAGGGAATCTTGACTTTCAATAAGGAAACAAAGTTTATCAAAGTGGCATAATATACTGGCAGTGGATTGAATCACAGTTTGTACTTTGTTACGAAAGTAGCTTTCATAAGATCACCCATGCAAATTAGTTGTCTCTTGCCTATGTGTTTAAGGATTGCAGGACCAAAATACCTCTGTATTGCAAATTGTGAAACAATTTGCTGTGTGATAACAGCAGCCAGTCATAGCACCGTTTAAAATCATGTCTTAGGAGTGTGCCTAAAAGCATTTTCCTTGTAACACACCACTTTCCCAGTTTAATGTATCAGTTCAGCTGCAGAGATTCATTCTGCCATGAAATTTAGCATACAGCAAACTCGTTTGGGGAAATAGTATGCATGTAAAATGTCACTAGGAAGGATATCAAGTGAAGCAATCTCATAATGGCCCACTAAGGATGGATAGAGAGAACTGGCAGAAGGTATAACCAAACAGACATTTCTCTAAGATGGCAGAAGCCTCAGGAAAAAGGTATAGAAATACCTGGAATTTAATGCCTAGCAATGGTGCTTACAAGCCCTCTCAGCATAAGCAACATAAGGGCAGCAGGAACTGGTGAGATAGCTTAATGAAAAATGCTGGAGTTAAGACAGTGGAGACTGTTGGTGGGAACCATTTATCCATCCACTTGGGAATTACACCATCAAATGAAAAGTGGCAAAGAGCCATATCCAGTTTTATATAGCTTGTTCTCCTTATTTGTCTTTTTTTTTCCAAGGGAAGAGAAAGAAGATTATACCTTAGGGGGCTAAGCACTAAAAGCAACATTTAAAAACTTTTCAGAAGAAGCAGTTAAAACAAGCTCTTTCCAAACGCATTTGTTCTTTCAGTTTTCTGAAAGGTGTGTTGAAGGTAGTTGTCACAGCAGCAAAGTCCCAAAACACTATCTAGCAGGCACCCGTTGAAAAGTCAGGGGAAGAACTTTTTCAAGGAAGTCTTCAAACTGAGAAAAGGTACAATGCAATGATGACAAGGGACACTGAACTAAATGGTGGTTTTCTGCCTTCCGTCAACATGTACGCTCTCTGCAAGCTCCAACATAAATGAGTCCTACATCAGCTTGTAGGGAGTTTGTTGCACTGTCCCACTCAAGATTTTTTTTTTTTTGTAGAGACATAATTTTTAATCAATTAAATGTGCTCACAGAAACCAAAACCAATCCACTGTTACTGGGAAGTCAGTCTTGATAAGAGTTTATAGGCCTTTTCCAGAATGTTTGGGACCAAGTTTAGTTAAAGCAGGCAACGAAGGACTGGCAAGATATGTTTTAAGTTGATTTAACTCTTGAGTTTAATCCCTTACCATTCGTTTCAAATGGGAATACTCTGTAAAACAGGATTATTTAACAGGAAAACCTTTGTCAAACACCCTCTCTCTGGCAGGAAAGGAAGAGATCACAGTAAGAGCAGGGATTCCCACCAAGCCACTTGTGCTGTCAGTTCTGTGGTTCAAAACTGATGCCTGAGGCACCTCCAAGTCTGAGGTAGGTTAGACATTGTTAGGCATTCTAGTACAGCTGCTACAAAAGTGTGTTTTCATGGCTGCTGCCATAAGTGAGGCAGAAGGTACCTCCTCCTTGACTTGGGACCTGCAGTCCTTAAGGGCCATGTTCACAGAAAATATTAAAATGCAGAATAAAGTACAGTGTCTTCGCTGCCATGGGACTCAGCTCCCCAGTGGCTAGACTGGTCTCAATTTCAGCAGGGTTTAGTGAGGCCTGACAGAGGGATGACTGACAGGACTAGAGACAATATCCGATAATGTCAAAATGGTCTTCAGGAGTCTGTTGCAACTCCCACTCTGGGACACGCTGGCAGCGCCCCGAACAGCCAAACATGTTAGTTCAGCACCCAGAGCACAAAAAGATGGGAGCCAAAGCAAGGGTCCATCAGGTACTCAGTCAGGTAAATGCTGCCCAAAATCTTTGCCTCAGTGTCTTGGCAAGAGGGAGACTATGGGCAATGTAAGGAACAGAAAACATTCCTGAAAGAAGTAGAGAAGAGCAACTGCAACCAGCAACTCAAAAGCAGTAACAAAGAGGGTGTCTCCCAGCCTGTGATGGGCACTCTTCACTGAATCTCTGTTCATGACTAGGGAATGAAGAAAAAGAACTAAAGAAGAAAAAAGCCAGTTTCCAAGCAAAAGGGGCACATGGTGGTTCAGATACCTAAAAAGACTACAGCACTCATGCCAAGAAGGGGAATTGTCTTATTCTGCCTTCCAAATTCAGCTCAGCATCAGCCAGGAGCAGCAAAATAAATGCATTTTGCATTTTGGAAAGGACCATCTGCCAAGACAACAAAATATAATTAAATATGAAGTTACAGTTTCTCTTATCTGAGAAAACCCTCAAATACAAAATCAGTGGAACCAAAACCAAATGAGGGAAGAATGTCAGTCCCAACTACTAACGGCTGAGATTTAGCACTTCGTTCTACTGCACTATTAATAATTAATGACTGTTTAGTCTTTGGAATAGCTGGGATCACCTCCACCTGCCCATGTGTCACAATCCAGCAAAGCCCAAGTGCTAATGGCCAGCCCAGAGCCACAGACTATTGCTGCTCAGACCATATGTGGAGATGGCAAGGAAAGCATGTGTCATGGATGGAGCCTTTGTTGCTTATCCAAATGGAGCAAGTCCAATGCCCAGAATCCACTATCAGCTTAGAGGTTTTTTTCTGTCACTATTTTGAACACTTGTTCCCTATAAATACATTCACAAGCACAATTTAAAAGTTACTTTGTTCAAAAAAAATGGAACAGCATGAAGATATTATGCAGTAATGCACTACGGCAAACTAGATGTAAAGCAAGCCTGCCAAAACTAGTTTTTCCTTCTTTTCTGTAAGGCAGCAGATTTTTGTCTTAAGCTGCCTCACTTGAGGGCTTACATGAGTATACAGTAAAGATATGAAGTCCTCATTTTATTTTCCACTCGTTCAGGCTGTCATCAGCTTCATTGCCATGACATCAAACCTCCTTCTATGTTGCTTTGTGAACACACACCTGTGTCACACACTTAAGGCCAGAGTGGCTAGTCACAGTATTCCAGCATTATGTCTATGGCTTTGAGCCCTGGTGCTCTTTGTGAGGAATGGAGACCCAACTGCAGCACTGCAGAAGACATTTTCTCTCTTCTTTCGCAGGGCTGTGACCATTAGAATCCACAAGTTTAACTGCGTCTCTTCCATATGTGGCTTTCCTCTCCAATTTACCATTCACATAGAATCATAAAGGTTGGAAAAGA